>NW_017537489.1:2806738-2892978 GCF_001853355.1 Bactrocera latifrons | reverse complement strand
AAAAAAACTATAAAAAAACAATAACAAACAAATCCATAAAAAATAAAAAAAAAATATCAAAAGAAAAATGAAATGAATATGTTAAATATTCAAACTAAATATACGAAAAGCAACAACAAGCTTTTTTATGACAATTTTAATGTTTTATTTTTGACTTAGTTGATTTTATTTGTTTTCAGAGTACATAAATACTTTTGCGCATATTAATGCCAATAATCAATGATTTGGTGATTCTCAGGCTTTTTAAAAGCTTTTACTAAAAGATTTACGCACACACCTACTTATACATACTTTACTTGTTAAAATGTATAACTGACGGTTTTAGTATCCACAACTAAACAACTAAATGGCGATATTTGTTTGATTACTCATCTGCAAATTAATGTTATAGATTCACTGCTCTTATTTGCTATTAAAAAATAAGTAGGCAGTCAGCTTAACTTAGCTCGTTATGTATGGTATGCCAGCTCTGTTCTCTTAGGCAGAAATTTTCATATGAAACTAACAACAAAGTTAACTGGTTGTATTTCATATATGGGATTATGTATATACCACACTTTAACGTTTCGAGGTCTTAAATTAAAAGCATACAAAATAAAGCTTGTGCAAGAACGAAACCCGCTCGACCTTCCCAAGCGAAATCACTTCGTTCTCTAGGCTCTTGAAAAGTTCCAAGAAGATCCGACGTTTTTGAACCAAATTTTGTTCAGCGATGAGACCCATTTCGGGCTCAATAAGTATGTAAATGGACGAAATTGTCACATTTGAGACGCAGAGCAACCTGAAGACATTCAAGAGCTGCCATTTTATCCAGAAATAAACAATGCTTTGGTGGGATTTGTGGGCCGGTGCAATAATCGATCCATATCCCTGCAAAAATGATGCCGGTGAAAACGTAACCGTCAATGGCGACCGTTATCGCGTCATGACAACCGATTTTTTGATGCCTGAAATTGAAGCTCAGGATCTCGGCGACATTTGGTTTCAACAAGACGGCGCCACTTCCCACACATCGCAACAATCAAAGGATTTATTGAGGTAACACTTCTTTAAGCGGACAATCTTGCGTGTCATTCGCCAGTTACCAGTCGAAATGCTCGAACGAATGATGTAAAGTTGGACTAAGATTTGAAAGAGATAATCTTCAAAAAATAAATGCTAAAGAATGTTCTTTCGAATGATAATAAACTTTAAGTGTTTCTGTGATTTTTCTTTAAAAAAGTAAGAAACCTTGAAATGGAACCCTGTGTAAAACTAAATGCTATTGGACATGTCAACACTACACCTATCATGAAATCAATTTTGCTTATTATAGCATCAGCATCAGTGTCCAAAGTAGACATTCTCTTATCATCAAGTTTTTCTTAAGACTAAGAATATTTTCATATTACCAGCTTCTGTATGTCTAGAGAGATCTAGAGAGTAAAAAAATTGAGAGTCGACCAGCATCAGATGACATCAGAAGAAGAGTAAAGAAATATCTTTGAACATAACCTCGGTCAAACTACCCTAACGTTAAAGAGTTTCATCTCTCATTGAGAAAATTGAATCTAACCCTATAAGAAAGTTCTTCAATAAGAAAGAATAATATAATAAGAAAAGTACTGAACTCTCTTTAACGAAATCGCCTTGATCAGATCTTTTTTAAGAGAAATTTAATTTAAGGGATTACATGGGTGCCAGATTTAAAAAAATCGATTTATTTTGTTGTCTTATTAAATGCTATAACACCTCTGGAATATTGTCCTTAATTTTGATCCGAGTAATAATTTCGGAGGTACAGCCTGAGAACTTGTGGGCTCGAGGATAGCTAGGCTTAATGCGCCGTCTTTAAACGCGTTTTACTCGAAACTGTGTATCTGAAGTCGGTTGGCGAGATTTCTCGAGAACTACTCAAACGATATTTATGAAATTTTACACATATTTTTGAGATACAATTCTTACAGTCTGACGGGTCACCGGAAATCGCGTCGCAAAGGCCGAGATTAAAATATTTTTTCCAAAAATTTTGGCATTTTTTTTTATTTATAGTGTATCTTTGAAACACGAATAGAGGGAATAGATATTATTTCGGAATTTCGGTCAGAAAAAAGAGGAAACGGATGAGATATAAGTTTAAATCAATAGATTTATGGCCAAAATGGGAATGCAAGAAGAGTATCAAGAGGGCATATAATAACGAAGAAAAATGGATGAAAAGTTTAAAAATCGAAGCTTAGTCCAGTGCCTGTATTACAGAGTCTATCAGAATCTGTAAGAGATTATGAAATAAAGACAATAGTACACTGAAAATCCTGCTTGCCTCACAAAATCATATAAAATGCAGAAACCAGCACCAAACCGTGGATTAAAAACGACAAACTGCACCTTATGAGTAGTCAACTATTGAGCTTCAGCAATTCTTGAAGCACTTCATCAATAAAAAACTTAACTTTAATCACGAATAAATTTAGTTTAATAACAATTTAATGACCGAACAAGTATGTGAGTACAAGCAAGTTTTCTCCCGCCAAAAGTTTATAAATAAATAACTGTATACAAGCGCTCGTTCGGCTTTCATTGCAGAAGTCGGTGCATCTGTAAAGCGATCACGTACACTCGAGTTCCGAGTCATTGATATGGAAAACAACAAGCAGGTGGTTAATACCACACTTCAAATATATAAATCCGATAAACAAGACTGAACGGTAATTTAAGTTGTTTGTTTGTCGCGCGCATGCAAGAGATTCGTACGAATGAGCGTCGCGCGAATGCAAATATTTAATTCAGAATATGGATTAAAATGCTAAAACAACAATTGTGAAAAGCAGATTTTTGTCTGGTTCAGGTGGACACATGTGCCGCGTTAAACGCAAATTAGCCGCACTGATTAGATAAACGCGCATGCGACAAGACACACAYATGCATACATACATAGAACGAATATATGTACATATGTAGCAGTGAAAAAACTCGGTGATTAGGGAAATTCAAAAGGTAATAAACGTATTTTTTGCATATGTATACATTTTAAATAATTTCTAGAGTCACCTGAATTTTTGCAATTAATCGCAACGTTGCTAAAACGAATAAGCGTAAGCAGTTTGATAGATACGAGTAGATTAAAATGAAGTGAAACACGTGCAGCAGTTTTATAGCTTTATGGTTCGAATGTAGTGTAATTATATAAAAGCTTTCTCATAATACTATTTGTCAGATATGTATACACTACAGAGCAACCAAATGATAAAACAACTGGTATAACACACATAAACTGCCATAATTATACTTAAAAAAGTAAATACATGGAGAAGCCTAATGAATAGAGAGTAAAAACATAAAACAAGCAAATTGCATAAATAACTTAAACTGATAAAATGAAATAGTACATAGCAAATAGGGAATAATGTTTCAATTTCAAAAGTCTTTGTAGTTCCCCTTAAAAGATTTCAAAATTTAAAACTGGTATAAGTTCAAAAACTGGTATAATCCAAATTAAAATGCGAAAAGATAAGAGTCTAAGGAACAAAAAATAACAATACCAAATAAAGTGGTATAATTTAGTAAAAATGGTATAATCGTATATTGCACTGTAAGAAATAAACATGATGCTTATCTTAACGGTTCGTGGTTCAAATGAAAAATGTTATCAATTTACAACTGGTATGAACTGCAAAAACTATTACAATGACATATAAAATAGCGAAAGGATAAAGAATCTAAAGAAACTATCAAAAAAACAACTGGTATAATTAAAAAAACTGGTATAATCGTATATTACACTGTAAAAGAGAAGCATGATCTCAATCTTAGTAGTCTATGGTTCCCATGAAAAATGTTCTAAATTTACAACTGGTATAAATGACATAAATTGGTATAATATTATGTAAAATAGTGGGAAGAAAAGAAAGTTTAACAAGTAGCGAATATTTATACATCAAATAACTGGTATAACTATCATAGTTAAATTAGTATAATATATTACCACATAGAAAAGAGAGAATATAGAGCTTAATTTAAATAGCATTTATGGTTTCTATGTAAACTGGAAAGAACATAGATGTTTCCTATACAATATAAAAATTGTATAACAGAGAATAACGAATCGAAGAAAAAACTGGTATATAGGAACACACACACATAAAGTGTCCCAATGAATTTGCGAGTTGCAAATTGGACACAAACTGGTATAAATCATATAAATATGTTGGTTTAAATTGAACTAATTATGTCTAACATAGCAAAGAAAGTAACATAAGAGATTATAAAAGAGATTAAGTCAAAATATTACTTCGAGCGGTTTTCATCCCGAAAAAATTTACACCTGAAGGTAATTTACAAATCGTTCAACTTTGTTACGAAAATTCGCTCTCTGTAAAGAATGTGTTTCGCGATATTACTTCGCTATTCGCTGCTCTTGAAAAGTTCCAAGAAAAACCGACGTTTTCGAGCTAAATTTTGTTCAGCGATGAGCCCATTTCTGGTTCAATAGATATGTAAACAAACAAAATTGCCACATTTGGGACGAAGAGCAACCTTAAAAACCTCAAATGGTTTCAAAATAACCGACTACTACATATAATAACTAACTACATAGAGCATTAGAGCATCGGTCGTCTATGCAAACGATAACTCACGTAAACTTTGATACTTTTTGATCACATTACTTTACAAATAATTGCTCATTTCCCGTATTATTCATTTCGTATTTGAATATTTCCTAATATTTTAATAAATTTTTTGAGTATTTTCATTACTCACCTTTTTCGCAACACGACCCAGTTTTTTACCCATAAAGTAGTCACGTAGAATCGCAAACATAACACGCTGTTTCAATTTAACTTTGTTTTTTAACAAACACTTTTCTCCAGAATTTTAATCACTCATAGTCTCAGTCAGTGCCATGATAACACTTTATTGCTTACATAACAGTTTTTCTTAAACAAATTATACAGATTCAGTTTACTTAGCAATATTGCTGCACATCACTTCAGGAGCTACAAGAAATAAATAAAAGAAATTAAAAACTAACGGAGAAAATGAGAAATTTTTGGTTGCGTAGTTCGAATACAAATGTTTCTGTGATAATTGTACAGTTACATAATTTTTTTTTTCACTTTCTTTATTAAAAAATATTCAATGTATTTTGTTCACTTTCAATGCTAAAAAAATTTTGCGCATTGAATTTAGAAACTTTTTAAATTTTTTTTCTCCGAAACATTTTTAAATCTTAATGCGCACTTTTAAAAATCAAAACTTTCACTTCAAAAATATTTTTTTATTAGTCTGCGTACACAGCGGCAATTGCACCTTAATTTATACCAATTTTCAAAAATAATTTCGACGCGTCCTGGTTTTTCACTCAAACAAATCATTCAGTTACACCGCCTACTGGTTCTCTAAACTTCATTTCAATTTCGAATTTAACCGGTTTGAACATTTTTTCGAATAATTTTAAATAAGTTCTTTAAATGCGACGCAGTAGGATCTACTACGCAACAAGAAATTAAAGAGAAAAGTTGAACAAAGCGGTGCATTGGAAATATACATAAAAATGCATGCCTGTACTCTTCTGACAAAGAGGGAGAGAGAGACAGATTTATGTACAGCAAAGAGTGCGAGAATAAATTATGTCTTGTTACAGAAAACTTCGTTAGTTTAGATTTAGCATTAACCTTCCTATACCCGCGCCAAATGTTTTAACACCTACACCCGCGCACGGTGTGACAGACCGTGACTTTGACTCCTCTTACCTGGTTATTTTTCTATAAAACCGTTTATATTTTTTTTATTTTATAGGAAATATAGGATGTAATAAAACAAAAAATAGCAATTGTTAAGATAAATTATTTATTACTTTAATGACTATCAGTCTTTCCAAAACAGCCTAAAAAAAAATATTTACGAAAAACTGTTTCGTCGGTCTCACAGACATGTGCGCGGGTATAGGAAGGTGTACATATTATGGTTTAGACGAAACAAAGTTTTTATTTGACATTTATTTCTGTCAGTTAAGTTCTAGCTAATTTAACAAAAAGTCCTGGACAAAATACAAACATAACGCAAAAAAAAAAATTTGTATTAATGCGAATTGTTGAATAAGAGCGAAAGAAAGTGATGGCAAGCAAATGTTTACTCCATTTTACTGCTGGAAATCTACAGACAATCAATCGCTATCAACTCTAAAAACTGATTCTCGTCTATAAAAATTTTAACGCCACTCAAAAACTTGAATACAGCAGAAACCTCTGGAGCAAACACCAAGCACTTATGCTTAACGCATTTTATAGCGTCCTATAACCTCACTCGGAGTCACTGAGCACAAAAAAGCTCAAAAGTTGCCACTTTATTCTTTCTTTAAAACTTCTTTAAAAAATAATCACACACACTCTCAGTTTCCGCAGCAAAAACGAGAAATAATTATTTATTTGACACCGCAAAGAATTTATAGTTATTATTTAAAGCTTAAAATTTTTCATATAGCTTTTAGCATTAAGCAGTTTATTAAATGCCATTCAACTTTCACTATTAATTTCATTTATTGAAAGCTCATTTATGACACCATGAAAGCTAGCAAAGTCCAAACTACGAATGCACTTTCGAGTTTATCGCTTCGATCGATTCTTCATAAACGACTGGCACGTGTGCGAAACATTAACCGTTATGTATGACATTAATTTTTTTATGTAACAACGCTGCTGAGATAACTATGTCAACGTAGTATTTCACAAAAACAAATCATTCTATCAAAAACAAGCAAAACGAACTTCTTATTTTCATAAAACGCTGGCGCTTCACAAAAAAAAAAAAAACAACAAAAAGCAGAGAGCACGCGATTAAGCGGGTCTTAGCGCTGTGATAATTTGCGACTTAAAACACGGCTTGTATCGCGACTATGCGAACTGACAATATCCAAACGCCAGTGAGTGTGACGAGACGCGCTTTTCAAGTTCAAGAGCTTCGGCAAACAACTGGTGACCGACTGAGCCAGCGCTGCCGTTGAGCGTATAATTTAAATATCAACAAAAACCTGAATGTTGTTGAAGACTGAAAAATGGAAAACTACAAAAACAATAACAAAAACATGCAAAAAAAAAAACAGAAAAAACAACAACACGAAATTGCAAAACACAAAATGCTCGATTCTCGGTGTGCGCGCGACCTAACAAGGTGCCACCTGCCGCCACTTGCGCCCATCGGATGGACACATGTATGCAACACCCCACACCCAGGCACACTCACAACTACGGGCAGACATGTGCAATATGCACGAGTGCAGGGCGCTGCAATGCGGCCACATAGATGGGAATGGTCACAGTTGGTCTGAGCGTTGCCGCGTCCGAGCAGTGTCAGTGGGTGGTTGGCCGTCAGGTGGTGGCCGTCGTTTGTACTGCGCAAAAGTACAATTATTCTATTGCGTTGCACTTCTGCACTTGCCACCGTACGGCACTTACGCGACACAGTTCAAAGTGGCTGCGACGTGAGCGCCTCCACATCCCGAGGAAGCCGTTTAGTTGGCGTTGACGTGCCCACGTCTTTGCAGCTGAACATATGTTCTTATTGGCTTTGTGGGTGGCGGCGATGTGTGTGTGTGTGTGTGTGTGTGGGTGGGTGTGAAATAGTGACGACTGCATTTTGTGAAGTGCAGATTTGCTTTGCAGCCGCAGTCGTAGTATGCAGGAGTCCTTCACTGCAATGCAGCAGGAGATCCCTGTGAGACATGTTCGACCATAAAAATCGAGTGCAGTACCACGGGAGAAAAAGTAAAAAATTTTTTTTAACTCTTAGTATCGGTGTTTGGCCTTTATTTTTCTTAAGAGGGTTTCATTTCTCTCAAATTTCGCTCAAAACAGAAATCAGTAAAAAATTAATAAATCCACTCCGTTAAGCGCGTTCTCTGAACTCCAGTCCAGCTTTGATCCGGTTACCACTGTTCGATGTTTGACAAAGCCTTCGAACTTAAAATCTTCGTCTACCAGTAGGAAAGTTTGGATTAACTGGTACCAGTCTCCTCCATTACACAGTTCATTTAGAGAACCCGAAATTCGAAATAGTAAGCGGTTAAGGTAAGAACTCCCGTTTCCCAAGACTACAAGTGCCTTTAACTAATAGTAGTTCAGAATATAAAATTAAATTTTTCGCAGCGAAAGAGCTCTGCATTACAGAATACTTCTGTTGACCATTACGTGTATGACTTCGCATATAAAGCCAAGGAAGTCTGGTACAAATCTTAATATTTTCCGCTGTGAACACGTAAACTAGATTATAAGGTCTTTAACCAATCACTTAAATCTATGTTTGGGGTAGGTTGGGTTAAGTAGATAGGCTAATATTCGCGAGACCACGAATAATCCCATTTAGGGTAGGTTAGTTTAGGTAAATACGCTGTTATTCACGAGACCACGAATAATTTCATTTGGACTGCTAAAACTGGTAAATCTACAAGGTCTAGTGCCAACCACAAATTTAGTAAGCTGGCTAATATCTACTCCAGCTAATACACCGAGTTCGTAGAAAGTATGGAAACCAAGATGCTTCAACTTTAGTCTGGCGAAAACTGAAAATGTATAGCTGTTTCTTTCTTATATTCCACCCTTTACTTTTGAAAAGTTGCGTTTACAAATATCTCGAGAACATAGATCCAACGCCCGAGTCCACAACGACAAGAGAACACCTAGTATTATCACCCTAATGGGATTAGGGTAAGGGTGTTCTTTTTAGCGAGCTCATCAGTTTTCGACGATTCCACTATGACAAGGCTAGGTCAAGGGTAATCTAAGCAAAATTTCGTGATAATATCTTGTTAATTAAAGAAGTTCCATACAAGGACTAAATTATAATCGATCAGCTTATGTGGTATCTATGTATATGATATAGTGGTACGATCTGAGCAATCCTTGCGGAGATTGTAGGGTAGAATAATAATCTATGTCAAATTTCGGGAAGACACATTGACAGACAGGCAAGTGTTTCATACAAGAACTTAATTTTGAACGGTAGGTTTGTATTACAGCTATGTGCTATAGAGATCCGATGTCGTGGTTCTGCCCAATTGGAGAGAAAAAGTTTCGATCAATATCAAAAAACCTGAAGGACTGGTTTGCGTATATACGGACAGATCATAGCTAAATCGAGTCGATCATTTTCGTCTTGGAGTTACAATTCCTGGCCAACATATAATATACACTGTTCAGGGTATAAATACAAAGAGTTTATGATATAACTAGAGAAGGATCTGTCTTTATCTGTATCCTTGGCCTTTCACTTCCTATTCACGCTCAGCCCGCAAAGGTCAACCGTACGTTGCTCAGCTCAACATATTGTGTATAACACGAAGATTTAAAAGTGCCTGAAAGCTTACACAATTCTCTCACCAATCTGGCACACTCGTACGATGACAGCAGGTAAGCCTATTAACCCAAAATGAAGCTGCACGCCAAACATTTCAGCGCGGCCGTTTTTCCAGGAAATTAAGTATAAAATTTGTGTTACACCTGAATGCCTACATACGTCACTTAACTAACTGTCTGCTTACGCAGTAACCTGTCGGCCTATTTAGCGACCCATCCCGGTTTGACCTGACCCCACTGCTCAAGAGCTCAACACAGCGACCAACTGCTGTTTGCAACACAAAAGTCACTAGAGCTTCGCAGCAGCCACGAAGTGTTGCTATTGTTGCAGCGCTGCTTTTGCTGTGCACATCAGTGACGTCATCAGCTACGCTTGCGTCGCTACACTGGCACACTATGTAGTGCAGCAGCAGCAGTAGCAGTGTGGCAGGCGTTGAGGGTCGACCTCATTGTGACGTCATAGTTGGCAGCCCGCAGCCAGCAACACCACCGAGCAGTCTGTGCAGACAGAAAAACGAGTTTACTCGTACACTCGCCTCAATATATTCGCCAACAAATCGATATTCGCGTCATCGCGCACGATGTTGTTTTTGCTGTCAGACTTCGTCGTTGCCGTGTGTTTGTTTTCCCGATTGCTGCAGCTGTTAGCGTTAGAGCGGCCGATGTTGCCGCGGCATGGTATGACCCACCTTTGTGGCTTTGCTTTCGTTTCGGTATGTACTCGAATGTAGGCAATTGTATTTGCTTTCGTCTGTGTATGCGGCGCGGCTGGGTTCTGTGACTGGGCGTCTGCGAAACGAGGTCGCCGACAATGGGGGAGCTTGCGCGGGGTAACCAGTACGGCACGTGGCACATGGGTGTAGCAGCGTAAATAGGTTACTACGTTTTCCCCGAAAACCTACTCACAAATACGATATATCGACTCACTTTCTGCACAAAACGAGTGGCAACGAGCGTATACGAATGCAAATACGATGTACGAACCATCAACTCCAACAATCAGATGATGGATGAATGGTTGGATGGATTGATGGCAAGGAGCTGTTTGTGGAAAGAGCAACAGCACTGGTATGGGGCGGTATACAGGGAAGGCAGGGAAGGGTGTCGGCTCTGGGGGGTTTCACTAGAAGTTTGCAGAATTGCCAAACAATTACACAATCGACAAGCGTAATTCGTCACAATCGACACTCATGCAAATGGTTGCGTCACTGACAGCCGAGTGCCTGTGTGAATATATTACGGTAAATAGTAGCGAAAAGCACTGCAACAAAAACAAGTTAAAGTTAAAGTAATATGATACTCGAAAGTCGTATGTTGCAACACGATGGCGTTGCATGGCAAGCAGCTGCGCGCCCACATGTTTCCGCACGCTCCCACAATTGCCTTTCAATTACACAAACAGACACACACGCACACACTTACAAAGGAAAATACGCACACGCCGCCAGCTGGTGATAAGCTTCCACGTTGTGGCATGCGCCTCAAGCGTGTTTGAACGGAAAAATACCCAATTCTCATACAACCACGCGCCGATTGCAGTGACACTGGCTACTTTCGCCTCCGCAACAGCAACAACAACAGCCCTGCGAGGGTTGAAGGACGCAACAGCCAGCACTGAGGATGCCAGAAAGTACCATAACATTCCAACAATAGTCGGATGCCTTTGAGTCACAGCATATTTCTTTGGTTTTCTCGCTTTTTTTGTTAGATACGATGTGTGTGCGAATACTCGGTAGTCGTGGAGTTTCGAGATGATTCGGTGGGATGTTGGCTCATAAATTGGTTTTAATAGCGCGCAGGAGCTGTATTTATATTGTATACATATATTGTAGACATGTATGTATGTATTGTATATACGTATATAACGAGATTTGAAAATTCACATTTTATATTCATATTTCTATTGTTAAAATTTTATGGTGGTGTAATCAGACTTTTATTGGATCTATTTTCGTTTTATTCTGTTAATATTTTGAAGCATCTTATTGTTATTGTGAGTATATAGAGCAATTCAACTATATACATATGTACATTGACCATATATAAAAACAGGCATATTTCCGTAAAGCAGACCCACCTGTCTTGAGGACGGTATAGCGCTATATATGTACATATATAGGTCCAGGAGAACTCAAATGCTTTGCAGTGCCAATTATCGAGCTATGGAAGGCCGTCTTGCAAGCACTGTTTTAACGATCGTGATGAAATTGTGCGGCGATGGTGGGAACTGTGGCCAAGTAAGAGTTTACGATTTTGTGAGTGTTCGGATTAACAGGAAACCATCTACTACACCTCTTCCCTGAACTCCGATATAAGCTGTCAATAAGGGGGAAATCGGAAGGAAGCAACCGCCTAAAGGCAGAAAGTTTTAGCCAATAGGAGAGGAATTTATGTTTAATTAAGACCACGATAAGCCGAACACATCGCCAAAAGCTCCGAAAGCCTGTTTGAAGTGTTGCCATGCATCCATATTGTAGTTGGTGCCAGTTGGAGTCTGGCACCATATAATTAGGACCTCTTTCTTTCCATAGCGAATGATTTTTCTCTCAAGAGAAGCTTGTGAAATCTGTTTCACCTTTGGCCAATAAGGATCGGATTACTCTAACTATGCTAGCATTCCAATATAATGCTAAAATACTTTATTTATTTCTACTACAGCTTATATATGTAATATATCCTTCATATGCATCTTCTTTTTACAAATATACCCCATTATACTAAAAGTAAGCCGGTTTGCGGAGATCCAGTCTTGAATTGATCCTAAGCGTCAACCAACCAATTTGACGCCAAGCAAAGTACTTATCTGTGGATTGGAAATTTTTTTTTCACAATTTCACATGTTTTTTCTGAAGATCATAAGGTGCAACAAGCGGAATTAAGTTTTCAGCTTTTAAACTTGAGACATTTAGTCATCTAAATTGGCAAGAGAGCTCGTTATCTCTGGTGAGCCCGTTTGAATGATTTTGGTACATATATACATATTTTGAGTTCTGATAAAGCTGAGTTTTTTTCAAAAAGATTATCATAAACAGGTCTCTTTGAACATGCTTGTTCGTGCGAATTCCGATCCCACATTCATGGACAGCATTACGAGTATAACTGCCGATGAGACATGAGTTTATGAGCTTGACATACAAGCAAGTCAACAATCATCATGGATTTTACACGATGATAATGCACCATGGGAGCGAGTCATAATTGTGACCGAATTTAATGCCAAAAACACAATGAATACCATCGAGACACCACCTTATTCACCAGATTTATCTCCGTGTGATTTTTTCTTGTCCCAAAAATTGACATTGCTTCCAACTGAACCAGTCGATCAAGGGGTTATATCCACTTGAAATTTGGAAAAAATCGAAATTTTGTCTGCATATTTTGAATGTATATATATTTGAGAATTTTGTCTGAAAATTTCAAAGTAATCCGCTATATAATTTCGGAGTAAAGAGCGTATTTGTAAAGACGTATCCGAGCATTTGAATGTAGGCGGAATCGTAGCTCGCTTTAAATGCGGTTTTCTCGAAACGGTGTTTACGAAGTCGGTGAAAAATATTTATACGAAACGGCTTCAATTATTGACTAGAAAATTTCACAGTATCCTTTTAGGAACCGTCAGCAGGTAATTATCGAAGGAATAAAGTTTCTGATTAAAATTTCGATTTGTTAAGTCTCTTTTCGTGCAAAGTCCACGCCAATTTGTCGAAAATCAAAATTTTGACTATTTCTTCGATCATTATCTGCATTTATGTGTCCTAAAAGTAATCCTTTTGGTGTTTTTATTACAGATATTAGGATCAGAGATATCTTCCTCATCGCCAAACACCTTTTTGTGGGGAACTTTCAAGAGATCTTCTACAGGAACGACGGAACCCAATATTTTTATTAATAAAATGTGAATTCTTAGAATACGTTGCATTCGCTATTCATATATTTTATGTAAGTAGTATATATTCAATAAAAAATCTTTTCAGAAAAAATCAATAAAAAAAAAAAAATTTTTTTAAACTTATAACTGGTTGAGGGGTTATCTCAAAGAGATAAAACAAAATTCGCTGAAGGAGGTGAGGGCCACTTCAAAAAGTGCTTATGAAAAGGGTTTTGAGGACTGGAAAATCGTTGGAATAAGTGTATAATATCGGTTGGGGATTACTTTGAAGCCGACAAACAAATATTGATGAATAATTAAATACAATTTCCTGATACTTCTTTGTTTGTTCTAATTCTATATACCAAAATCATGAAAATACATTAACCGATTCAATTTAAAATACCCAGACTGAAGAGTGTTTTTAGTGGATTAAAAACTAGTAGTGAGAAATTGTTTACTCCCATGATTCGAATAGGCTTAGTTTGAGAAAACAAAAACCGCAAGACACAGTCATGAACTCGCCACGTGAGAAGAAACACAAATGCGTTAAAAACCTCACAAGATGCAAATTAATTTGTAAATTCTATATAATATTAAATAATCAATATAATGTATGTATACAATATGCTAAAAATAATATATTGAAAAAGTGAGGGAAATGGGTGAACTTAACACACATTGTTAAAATGTCAACGGAAATTACTAAATACCGTTAAACTAGCCGTAGAATTTCAAGAATAAAAGTCTACTATACAAACTTGATAAGAAAAAATTTAGTGCCTAGCAAATGTGCATTCGCAGTTAATGGATTAATGCGCGAATAGCCTTATCATTGAGCGGAAGACGATTTTTCCGTTACTTGCTGATAATTGCGATTTTCCAGCGATTTACTTGTCGACGCAAAATATAAACGACATTTTAAATGCCCAAGTTTTATTGCAGTTGTTTTTTCTCTTCTTTTTTTCGCATGCTCGAGTTAATTGTTGGCATAAATTAGACCTATTACAGAGCAACCTCCAACGGAAATAGAGGGTTAAGTAAGTCAAGTGAATAAAATAATAAGTCTAATTTATATATATATACATACAAATTTATATACATATGTATGTCTGTATATTAAGCAGCTGCATAAAAAAAAATGTTTACCAGAAAAAAATTACATGCAAAAGTTCATTAGCAAAATTTTTTCTAAATCAGCTGTAACTAGGCCGATGCAACGGCAAAAAAATTAAGTCGCATATGGCAACCATTAGATATGAAACTTATTTGAAATGTATTATGGTACTAAACTTATCATAGTTCACAGTTAACAAAAAAGACAATTATAATGGCTACGGTTCGTGGCTATTTCTGATTTCCGTTATTTTATCAAAACAAAACGTAGAAATGGCAGGCACTTAGAAAGCTGTCGTTTTATTAGAGAGTGTTAGTGGAATTGAATGCTAATGCATTTCAGTTAGAACTTAAATATAATATAAAAATTATGGTGGTCAGTAAATACTTTTCGCTTATTCTCTCAAACTGCTACCGAAGTACAATATGTGATATTTGAAATCTAAAACTTAAAGTACCCGGAAATTGCAAGTAAAACGCAAAATATTTAATTATAGATATTCCAAAGTAGTCCCCAACAGATGTAATACACTTACCAACGACTTTTTCAGTCCTCGAAAGACTTTTCATAAGCACTTTTTGGGGTTGGCCTTCAGCGAATTTTGTTTTAGCTCTTTACGGAGCCAAATCTGGTGAATACGGTGGTTGATCGATGGTATTCATTACGTTTTTGACTTTAAGGGGTCAGTAGGGTAATCTGGCCTGTTTTTTCACTTTTTTTTCAAAGAAATTTTTTTTCTACAATAGAACCTTTTTCACATACCATAAGCTATATCGTGGAGCGTATGAACAAATTTTATCGGAATTTTTTGATGACATCTGTCGGAGAAATGGCTGGATGAATGAGATACATACATACTCTGGCGTACACGATTTCTCATGTTTGAGCAAGCGGTATTATTATTTTTGGGCCGTTTTCGAAACCTTGCAATTTTAAACTTGGTTTCTACATCAATTCTAAGAGTATAAGGAAAGCGAAAATCCAAAAAAAAAAATTTTTTTTTTTTAATTACTTAAATTCGGTCACAAACGTGGCTTGATATGATTGTGCATAATTCGTGTAGAATCCATGAATTGTTCTTCCATTATTTGGCCGTTTTCAACAGATGTTCTGTTGATCGTCTCTCCTTCCGGAACAAATTCATGATGCACCATACCTCGAAAATCGAACAAAAACAATATATTTTTGGTTTTGGCTCGATTTTTTCCCTCCATTCTGATATTTGTTGGCTTGTTTGTATGTCAAGCGCATAAACTCATGTCTCATCGGCAGTTATAATGCCATGTCCATGAATGTATGATCGCAATTCGGATGATAAAGCATTGCCCAAAAGGCCGCTTTACGGTACTCTTTATGAAAAAAATCCAGCTTTGTCAGGACGTGTCGACAAAACAGAGTTTCATACCAAAAATATCTACCAAAATCATTCCAACGGACTCACGAGAGAGTTGAGGTCTCTCCTAACTCTTGCCTCACGATATTCAAGCACCATATTCTTCACTTTTTTAATATTCTCATTAGTTGAGGAGGTCGAGGATCGTCCAGAACGAGTCATGTCTTCAACAATCTCTCGAAATTGCAGACAGTTCTAGTGGCTCAAAAAGATTTTTGCGTAAATTGTAGTAGAAATGTTACAGTTTTTGACAGTATAACCTTTGCATTTGATGCGGTTTCAACTTTTGGCACATAAAATCCTTGAATATGAAGACAACGTATATCCGTGAATGCCAAAATTTGAGTTTGTGGTTGCAAAGCTTGTTTTTTCAGACACAAATTCATCAAGATTGACAGTTTTGTTGTTTTATTGTATTTTGGAACTCAAGTTTAACTGCCTTATATCTACCATATGTGTCTACCTTCCACGCCACCCACTCATCGACGTTGCTAAAACGATAAACCAATTTAAATATTTTCCCTACGAGTTGTTATTCTATAAATATTACAAGCATTCTTTCAGATAGTCTGTTCCAGAAATAGATTTTTTAGTAATGGAATTTGCTTTGTACGCGTTATTCGCAACAAAGGCAATAGCTGCAACAGCAGCGGCAGTTGGAGGCGAGTCCATTGGTGCAATTGATGTGCGAATAAATTGCGAATTCATCACGCGTTCGCAATGACGCAAATGCTCGCGTTCGACCATATGGTCACACAAGTGTTGCACAAACGCTGGGCGTTCGTCAGTGGCAAGCAGCGGCAGTAGCCTCGTTAGCGCATCATTTGCAACATCAATAATGATTATAGGAAGTTCGCAAGCGCTTAGATGTAGCAACAACACCAGGCGTAATGCCATATTTTTTTTAGTGCCCATATGTTTGAGTGTATGTGTGTGTGTGTGTGGATAGCCCACGCATAAAAAGTGGACGCGCCGCAAAATGCAATTCAAATCGGCATTTGCTGGACCAGGCACCCGCCCACCCACTAATCCAAAAGCCATCAGCTATCGGCCATAAGCTAGTAAATGAGGCTGTAAGCCCTTTATCGTGATTGTTAATGTGCTGTTGTCCATCTGTTCGTTAACAACGTCAATGGTTAGGCCACTCTGAATGTAAACCCCTAACGGTGTGTCAAACACGATATATTTCCCATTGTTTGTTGTTATTGTTGGTTGGTGTTGTATTTTTTTATACGCCTAAGGAACTTTTCGTTTTGACGACTATTTCACCATTTGCGCAAACATTAGTGTAATGTTTCTACTTTCAGTCGTGATTGCTGCGTTTAAAAATATATTATAAAGCGTGTTGCAATAGAGGTGGTTGGATGTTGATTTGCAACGAGAGAAACTCCGATATTATTTGCGGGGCTCGTACGATTAATTACATAAGGTTAATTCAGATCTTTTTTTTTCGATGAACCACTCAGACTTGTTTTGAGTATATCGCCTAAGTCCCCGTGCAAAAAGCTGTATTGAAGCAGATGGAGACTATTTTGAATAAAATAAATTGATTTTACCGAAAAAACCATTTGTTCTGATTTTTTTTAAGTCCTGTTTACTTTGGAAAGCACCTTGTATTGTTCGTAAAAGTATTAGCCCACTACAGGCTGTCGTGTAAATCCAGAACTTTCAGAAACTCGAAAAAAAAATTTATTGTCTTGATTCATGCTTTTGATGAGAAATTACTAAAATGATATTGATGTGCATATTGATGGTTTAAGTAAAGCATTCTAGCATACTTAAGTGCTCTCTTTTAACCGACTAACCACAAATGTTCCAATTGGGAAACCCTTTATGCTTACAAACTAATACGTCCATATACAGACAGAGTTGCCACAGAAAAGTTGTTGCCAGCTAGGCAACAACAATGTTGGTAATAAAAAATAATAGCAGTGAACATCTTTAAAATAATAGCTCATACTTTGTGTTTCTGCAGAATTCGTGTGACTCTGCAAGGATAGGAAAGAAATTATGAAAATGTAAGTGTGTGCATTACTGAAAGATGGCTGCCTGGAGCTGCTGTGGTCCGCAGTACACGGAAACTCCGCAAGGGGGAGGCTACTTTTCGCTAACACGAGCCACCGTAGCATTCAAAGAGACGGAAATGGCGATTTCATGGCATATTAACAAGGTTAGCCAATTGAGTTATTCGGGTGCATTGATGATAAGTGGGTTGAAGGAATGATGAAAGCGATATGTAATTACATTGAAGTGAATAGAAACTGAAACAAGCGTCAATCCTGCTCTAGCAGCTATTGTCATGAAATTAAAAGTAGAGCTTGTAATGGATGCTTTGGTTACAGACACTCCTCGAAATCACGGTAGTATTAGAACCAAACCTTCGAACTAGTAAACCAAATAAGTTTCTTTTGTTAGTTTGCAGGTTTGCCATCTCAAGCAACTGGACTAATGAAGAGACTTATGCATACTCTGGGCTGGAACCAGGTTTCGGTTGTATAGAATGAATTTTGCGAATAAGTCGACTCAGTTGAAAATAAAAAAGATTAGTCTTCTTCTTTACTTGCGTAGATAGTAAGTTGCCTTGTCGGAGCCGATTGACCCGTTTTGAGTCTCTTGAGGATTTCCGCTTAAAACTTGGCGTTGATGGTTTGTCCACGAGGAAAAAATTCACGGTGAAAGATGCCCTTGATATCAAAAAAGACAATGAGCATCGTTTATACTTTGCTATTGCTTATTCTTCCCTTTTTTGGGCGAGTAGACGCCGGCGTGTGCCACTCGGAAGATTGCCTCTTGACATATCAAATGTCTCTTTCGCAGATTTACCGAGTTTCACACAGAATTTAATCGCGTACCTCTGCTCTAACGAACGTTGAATTTTTGGCTTGCACCAGTCACAGCAACACATCGCGCGAAAGTGTTAGTCCTGACTCTCCTATGCTTGGAGACAACTGACCAGCCGCTCGTTCGTTAACTAGGAACGCTCTCTAGCGAATTGGCGAGCGCGCTCGCTCCGTAGTACAGCCGTAGCGAAAGAAAAATTAGTCCTTTTGCTTGCGGAAAATTTCTGTATAGTATGGTTTTGAAATACCTAATCGTGTCATAATAAGAATACATAATAGTACATACTATATTCAACTATATTGCTGATATGACACCAGACGTGACAACTTGGTCTTCTTCACATAAGTATGTCTGTAAGTCGAAAATAAATTACGTGCCCAATGTCTTTTCATACCCAAGAACCCGTTAATGCACTGAAAAGCCATGACTTAGCACATAATATTTGTTGCGGAGTATTTTCGCGCTGGCTCATGCGTATGTGATTGGACAATTAATATTTATTTATTTACTGTTCCGTATTTATTTAGTTTAATGTTATTGTTTACTGATAATTTTCATTATTTTTGCAATCAAGCATGGAATATTGTCTAGACCTGCAGTATTCTTGGACTAGCGGCTGTTTGTAATAGTATAAAGAGATCGTGATTGCACCACTCATATCAAATTTAGCAGAGAGGCAAGACGAATTCGTAGAACAATACGGTGGTTGGACAAAAAAGAACGTGTGCAAAATTTCAGATCGATAGCTTAAACGATGAGGGACTAATTCGCCTATATACAGGAAGAAAGACAGGCGAACACGGCTAAATCGACTCAGCTGGTCTGACCATATACTCATATATTAGGTTGTCAAAAAAGTCTTGCGGTATTTTCGCTAGTTGGCGCCTAGAGTGCGTAGTTCTAGTTTTATTCGTCGCATCGGGTCATGATATTCCTTTTTGGAAAGCTCATTTCACTTGTTTGATTGATTGTCGTTTCTTTCAAGTCGTTCGTGAGTTATAGCGTCGCAAACATGGAGCAAAATAAAGAGAAAATATGGCATATTTTACAGTACCACTACGATAAAAGCAAAAATGCATGCCAAGCCGCCAATAAAATTTGTGCAGTTTATGGACCCGATACAGTTTCCATTTCCACCGCACAATGATGGTTTCAACGTTTTCGTTCTGGTGTAGAGATGGTCGAAGATGCGCCACGCTCCGGAAGGTCTGTCGTCGAAAATTGCGATAAAATCGCTAAATTGGTCGAAAAAGAAAGGCATAGTAGCAGCCGTAGCATCGGTCAAGAGCTGGGCATGAGTCATCAAAAAAAATTTTATGAACAATTGAAAATTCAATAAAAATACCGCAAAGTACCGGAAGACTTTTTTGACAATCTAAAATTAAGTATATAACGGGTGATCTAATAAGAGGTACTTTTTTTAGCCTTAGATCCGACGTTTTCGAGCCAAATTTTGGCCAGCGATGAGACCTACTTCTGGCTCAATGGGTATATTTATAAACAAGCAAAATTGCCGCATTTTGGACAAAGAGCAAACTGAAGAGATTCAAGAGCTGTCATTTCATCCAGAAAAGAAAACGGTTCAGTGTGATTTGTAGGCCGGTGGAATCATCGGTCTATATTTTTTTAAAAAATAATGCCGTTGAGAACGTAAACGTCAATAGCGACCGGTGTCGCGCCACGATAACCGACTATTTGATATCTGAAATTGTAGCCGGTGACATTGAGAGAAAACTTCGGTAAACAGATAATTTCACATTTTGGCCGGCCGATTAACCACAAAGATCGAGTGATATTATGCGGTTAGACTTTTTCCAATGGGGTTATATAAAGTCTAAAGTCTATGCGGACAATACCGCTTCGATTCAGGGTTGGGAGCAAAACATCACCGTGTCATTCGCTGAGTCATGGAAAATTGGACTGAACGGATGGACCATTTGAGACCTAGCCGCTTCCAACTTTTGAAAGAGATAATATAAAAATAATAAAAATCAAAATATAAATGTCAAAGAATGCTCATTCAAATGAAACAAACATTCCCCATTAAATTTGAGGTTTCTGTGTTTCTTCTTTAAAACAGTAGCGAGTCTCGAAATGGTTCACTCCTTATATTTTATAGGGTCTCCGACGCTCCCAACTGGGTGTTGAAAAATTAATATACTATTCCTTGTTCAGGTAATTAACGCACTTTAAAGTTTTTGAGTTTACGGCAATACGAACCTCTTTTGTAACATAACTTCTGCGTATAATTAAAAAAACAAAAAAACAAAAAATAGTACACGAAGAAGTCATTTGAACTTTTTCGCATTTGCAGATTTTCTAAACTTCCTGCTAAAAATAATTGATGTATAAAAACACTAAACCTCAAATTGAAGTCAACATGGAGGCTTTTAAAATAATTTATAAGAAATTATAGACTTGTTATCAGTTGTAAAATATTTTTGTGAATTCCAAGTATGCTATCATTGTTTTCCCAAAACCAAGTATTATGTTGAAAAATCTAATATTTAGAGTTACAATCGTCATGGCCACTTTCCCAGTAATAGGCGCGAATTTGCAGATAAGTATTTGTGGTTTCATCGAAAAACATTTGTGGTTAAAAAATTCCTAATATAGGCGCACACACACACACATAACGCCAAAACGTTTCACAGTTGAAATATTTCAACAAAATATTGTTATAACTAACATATTCGAGCACATGGCGTATGCTGTTTATACTTGTGTCGGTTATCAATGAGAATTTTAAACAGTCCAGCATACGCGTACATAGCACAGCAGAGCATAGTATAGTCATATGGAAGCGCTGCTAAGTGGATGAGTCCATACGCGTGGCGAATGGCTAGTGAATGCATTTCAAGTAATTGCGATAGCATTTGAATGAGCATTGAAGTGACAAATATTTGAGGCAGACAACATATTTACTATTTCCGCACACACTCAGGGGCGACGACATAAGACGAGCTCAGTAATCGGCCACTTGTTTGCGTAGCGTTTTAACGAGTTTGTCAGTCGACAGCCGCAAAGACTAGCGATGGAAGGGAACTAATAACGAATTAATGAATGAAATTAAACCGCAACGACAGTGGCGATAGTAAAAATGTTGAATTCAGCACACACATGTATAGCGTAATCGCGTATATCCATATGTATATATAAATGTGTGTATGTATATTTGTCTGTGCCTTTGCTATGCCGTGGGAAGCCATGCGACCGAAAAACCCACCGTACGTTGAATGTAAACCGAAGTCTCTGATAATTCTCACACCGAAAATTGATAAGACAACTAATATTGAATGGAATTTTTTTTTTTTTTTGTAATGCGCTGTGTCAAAGCCCAGCGCGCGATAAGCGTGAAAACACTGTGGCTTGTGGTATTTCTGTGTGTAGTGATTGAGCCAATGGAAAGTTTAATCACTCGTCGTGCCATGGCTGAGGCATTCTATTGAAGCGGAAATTTGTTTACAAAGAAATATGGTTGCATGTAAGTAAGTACATAGTGACCATGAGCAGTTGGTTGAAACTATTGCGACGCAGCTTGTGGAAAAATTAGTGATGGGAAAAGTACCCAATGTCTTAAGAATCAAAGTCCGTGTTATGAAGCTAAAAGCGTGGTTGCACTCAATGTCACCGTGGATTGCTTTGCCGAGCGGTGCTATTTCCAAAAGAAAGCAAAAATACGGTATTCTAGTTCTGGAAATGTGAGAAGCTTCAGGCGCTTTAGCATTCAACACCATATTTAGCTCATATTCTCTTAAGCTGAATAAGTATTGGGGGTGAAAAATACTGAAAAGTCTGATGCAGAATTGCACTATTAAAAAAAAAAAAATCATATGAAATCGGGCTAACCAATCAAACGGCAAAGCCGAATATCCGTGACGATAAGCTATATATTTGATGGGATCAGTGCTGTATTATGAGCTTCTAAGCCCGAGTGAAACTGTTAATGTGGAGTGCCATATCCGAGTATATTTCAAGAAGAAGCCTCAAGCAGGTTTAAATATGTATTCAAACTCCATATAACATGGGTCTGGGTTTTTTGTGCCAATTGCCGGCTTTGCGTCAGGGAGCCTGAAACTCCACAACACCTGCTAATTGATGTGTTTCCAAATAGGAAACTCATCGCCTTATTAGCATCTAATGCATATATCAATATGCTTGGCCTAAGTGGTCTTTGTGATTTAAGAGAGAGCACAATAGACCTTAGGACGCGGTGCAATTCTCATCTATTTATCTTATCTTATATTAAATCAACATTCAAACTTAGTTATTGTCCCAATTTGTATTTACGAATAACTACGAAACTAAAAGAAAATATAGTAAACAAATAAGGAAGGGCTAAGTTCGGGTGTCACCAAACATTTTATACTCTCACATGATAAAGTGATAATCGAGATTTCAGGCGTGGTTGTGAACCGATTTCACCCATATTTGGTACATGTCATCAGGGGGTTAAGATATTATATACCGAATTTCATTGAAATCGGTGGAGTAGTTCCTGAGATATGGTTTTTGGTCCATAAGTGGGCGACGCCACGCCCATTTTCAATTTTTAAAAAAAGCCTGGATGCAGCTTCCTTCTGACATTTCTTCCGTAAAATTTACTGTTTCTGACGTTTTTTGTTAGTCGGTTAACGCACTTTTAGTGATTTTCAACATAACCTTTGTATGGGAGGTGGGCGTGGTTATTATCCGATTTCTTCCATTTTTGAACCTGTCTCTTATACACATCTAGATGTGTATAAGAGACAGGTATATGGAAATGCCTAAAAGAAACGACTCTATACAGTTTGGTTGACATAGCTATAGTAGTTTTCAAGATATGTACAAAAAAGTTAGTAGGGGGCGGGGCCACGCCCACTTTCCAAAAAAATTACGTCTAAATATGGCCCTCTCTAATGCGATCCGTTGTGCCAAATTTCATTTTAATATCTTTATTTATGGCTTAGTTATGACACTTTATAAGTTTTCGGTTTCCGCCATTTTGTGGGCGTGGCAGTGGGCCGATTTTGCCCATCTTCGAACATAACCTTCTTATGGAGCCAAGAAATACGTGTACCAAGTTTCATCTCGATATCTCAATTTTTACTCAAGTTACAGCTTGAACGGACGGGCGGACAGACGGACGGACAGACAGACAGACATCCGGATTTCAACTCTACTCGTCACCCTGATCACTTTGGTATATATAACCCTATATCTGACTCTTTTAGTTTTAGGACTTACAAACAACCGTTATGTGAACAAAACTATAATACTCTCTTTAGCAACTTTGTTGCGAGAGTATAAAACGGTATCCAAACTTATGTAGATAGCTTTGATATTTAGAACACCTTTGCCATTGCTGTCAAACAATCACGATATTTATGGGATTATGATTAGGGTTGTAATGTATTTTTAAGCATATTAAAAAGAAAATACTTTCCGTAAATTCCAACTTAAATTGGCATATGAGTTAGTTACTCTGTGGAGTTTCTTTGTAATGATTGACATTTAATTACAGGCATAATTTAGAAGCGATTGATGTATCCCCTGCCCAGATATGATTACATTGACTGAAATGCTTGAAGTATGTCGTCATGTGTGTACATTGCAAACAGTGGAAACACTTCTAAGCATTTTAATATTCGTGAAAAATTATGCTAATCACGGAAATACTATGCTGGCCTTTGGCTTTGTTTTTGTTGTTACTCCACTTTGACCTCCATATTGGGACGTTTTTTTCTGTATGTGTGTATAATGAAGCCGTGAGTATTGTGGACATATACTAATATGTGCAAGCTATGTGTGTTCCTTAGGGGCGACGAAGTAAAATCGCTAGCAGGAAATTAAAAAACCACAACTGTTACAGTAATATTACTATACGGAAATTATTGCGTGGTTCATATAACTTTTTTTAGTCGCTTTCACCTCAAATATTAATAGTTTTTTGGTGTAGCTTTTCCAGAAAAAAAATTTTCCTTGAAGTTCATTTTTAAGGTTATGTTCAACGACTTTTGACCGTTCAACTCAATTAATCACAATTTCTACCTTTGCAATGGCCTGATGGTCAATATAGAGAGCACGAAACTGATAGACTTGAACTTCAATTACTTTAACTTTAATAAGATGGTGCAGCTTGCGACTCAGATGAAGGTAAATACCATATGTACATATAAGCGTTATTTTAAAGGTTTTTTTTGTTAAGTAAGGTGCCGTGGAGGACTCAGGTTGAACGAAAAAAGCCACTAACGATTTCGGTTTTCGATATGCAGATTCAATCGCCGTAGTCTTGGTTTTTTAGTTGCATATCGAAAACCGAAAACTCCGAAAGCTCACTTTTCCAAACTTCCACTCTCATCAAATGGCCATCACTTGTGATATTAAAAATTATTGTCGGTGTTGAAGTGAAGTCTCACATATTAGTGACACCTTTCGCCAACTTCAATGAAACTAAATAAAATGTTTACATTTGTCACGCAGGGACAGACAAACATAAACACACACACAAATATATATATATACATTGTATATACACACATACATTGTATATTCCCATCGGCAATACCGCATTCTCTAACTATCCCACAAAAGTAGGCAGCGCGTTCAACAGCCTCTCAGACGATAAGCGCTACGCCCGCTGCACCTCGCCGTCCTTTGATTCAAGCAGTCAGTCAGCTAGTTAGTCTGTCCGTCCATCAGAGAGTCAGTGAGTTAGTCATTTGGCCGTCTGCTGTTGGCTTAAGGGTTTCCCGTTGTTGCGACTTTAATATTATTCAAAATTTGATGAAGTAATATTGTCGAAATATGAAAAATCATATGGTGCACAGTGGGCTATTTTATTTTTCTTTACTTGTAATTTAACTAAAAAAATTAATTTAAAATTTTTTAACAAATTTTATATATGTATATACATACATATAATTTTTTATGTATAGTTAATAACTTCATGCGTATTAAATTTGACAAACTTGAAAAGAGTTGCCACCTAATTTTAAATTATGACAAATTAAATATATGAAAAGTTGCAAATTTAAAATAAGTAATAAAACTTAAATAATGGGTTTAACAGTATCATTATTCTTCAACTGTTTGAAAAGTGTTGCCACTTCTTAAGGAAATAAATAATTACGAAATATTGAAATTATATTAATTATACTCGTTAAAAGTTTTTTTTGGCTATTTGAGAATTATTTATCGCATATTTAATATCTTAAATTGGAAAAGAGTTGCCACCTAATTGTAAATTATGACAAATTAAAAATATGAAAAGTTGCAAATTTAAAATAAATAATAAAATTGAAATAATGAGTTTAACGGAATAACTATTCTTCAACTGCTCTGAATAGCGTTGCCACTTAACAGCAAAATAAATAATTATAAAATTTTGAAATTATATTCATTATAACGCTAATATGTTTTGTAGGTTACTTGAGAATTATTTCTATCATATTTAAAAATTTAAAAATGTTGCCACTTAGTTTTCAATTGGTGAACAAAAATATTAAAATTTACGAATATAAAAAGTTTCCATACGATTTTTCCAATCCAAAAAAAAAAAAACAAAACATAAACATTTAAGCTCTACAACGGCGTAGCTTCGTCCCACTGTGCGCCGCTGAGAAGCTGTGCAAAAGGTGCGATACGTGGTGTGAAGTTAAAAAAATGAACACGATAAGCAATAGATCTGCGAAAGTAGTGGGTGGGCGCCCTATTACGTCAGACAGTCAATGGTGTTGGTGCATTCGTTTTTGCGAGCGGCGCATTGGTGCCACCAACTGAACAGGAAAAGTCATTGTGCCGCAACACCAACGCGGCAGCGCCGACAAAGTTCGCAACTGTGACACAAATCCGCAACTTTGGGCGCTCACAACGCGAAGAAAATAAACCAAACTTACAACAAGAATAAAACCAAAAAAAAATGCCGAAAAATAATTCAGCAACTTCCTAGGCTTTTCGCTGAATGATGGAGTTGGTGTTGCTGTTGCTGCTAGCGGGCTGGCTGTGACAGCTAAGTCACAGGCGAGCAGCCGTGGCCGCATGGGTGTGAGAGGCAGCTGGGCGCAGCGCGATTTTAGTGGATTATATTTCAGCTGTCGTTTTTTGTTTTTGTATTGTTGTATTAGCAATTGCATGCCGCAGATATTCGCATCCGCTTGTGCGGCATTGAAGGCAAGCTGGTGTTGTTGTTAGCCGCTTGTAGCAGTTGTAGCGGGCCATGTGCCTAGGACCTAGGATTGTGTAATTCTTCTGCACAAATGCAAATGAGCGGCAAATTTGAAATTTATCGCTTTAAGGCGAAATTTCGCTTTCCGCCGAAGAGTCTTTCATTGTTGTTCGCTTACTAAAGGTTTGATTACCCAAATAACTGTGAATTTATATTTTGTTTCTGATTTTTATAAATTTAAAAATTAAGTGAAACCATAAGCCTCTTGAGGTAAGCCCAAAAATATCCAAAATTTAAGGTCTGATTCCGAAGAATTTGATAAGCACACGAGCGAGCGTTTCTTCAGAATTTTGAAGAGCTAAGTTCGATGAACTAGACCTTGGTAGAGGGTTGGGAAAAACTCATAAAAGTTGTATGGATGAAAATTCGAGATCAACTATAATTCCAGGAAATCAAAAGAATTTTAATTTAAGACGAAATTCGCTTTCCGCCACTCTTTCGTTGTTGTTCGCATACTAAAGGTTTGGTTACCCAAATATTTAACTGCGATTTTTTATTTTGCTTGCGATTTCTAAGAATTTTACAATTAAATGAAATCACAAGCCTCTTGAGACAATTCCAAGAATCTCCTAATTTGAAAGTCTTAATCTGACTTCAGTTCAGTGAACTAGATATTGGTGGAGGGTTGGGAAAAACTGACAAAACTTAGATTGATGAAATTTCGAGAATGACTATGTGCTTAGGGGGCCAATTAAAATGCTTATAATATGCTTATAAGTGCTTATAACTTCTTAAGCCCAAGCTATGAAGCCTCCTCAAAAAATTACAAATAAGGTTCTATCAAGCGTACTGGGTGGACGATTAAAATCCACCGTCAACAAACTGATTAAACCTCATCAATGTGGCTTTAGGCCTGGAAAATCAACAACCGACCAGATATTCACCATGTGCCAAATCTTGGAAAAGATCCGTGAAAGGAGAGGCGACACACATCACCTCTTCATCGATTTCAAAGCTGCTATTAACAGCACGAAAAGTAGCCGTCTTTATGGCGCAGTGTCTGAATTTGGTATCGCCACAAAACTAGTACGGCTATGTAAGCTGACGTAGAGCAATACCTAAAGCTCCGTCAGGATCGGAAAGGACTTCTCCGAACCAGTCAATACCAAACCAAACGAAATATCTCCTGTCATCATACAAACATTCATCACATTGGCGACTTGGCTCCCACGTCACTGTTGACAGTCATAACTTCGTAGTCGTCGATAATTTTAACTATCTTGAAAATAACCTTAACACCAACAAAAACATGAGTTTCGAAATCCAACGCAGAACCACTCTTGCCAATAGGTGCAACTTTGGACTGGGTAGGCAATTGAAAAGTAAAGTGCTCTCTCGACGAAAAAAGACCAAACTCTACAAGTCCAGTGACGTGGACTCCCCTCCTTCTACAGATATGGTGCAGAGGCATGGACGATGACATCTGATGAATGGGGCTTAGGAGTATTCAAGAGAAAGGTTTTGCGAAAGATTTATGGTCCTTTGCGTCTTGGCCACGGCGAGTACGGTAATCGAAGGAACGATGAATTGTACGAAATATACGAAATATACAGTGGGTGCGCTAGCTAGGTCATTTTGTCCGGATGGAAGAGAACACTCCAGCTTTTAAGGCATTTGATTCAGTACCCGGCCGTAGAAACAAAGGAAGAGAAAAACCTCCACATCGTTGGAGAAATCAGGTAGAGAGGACTTGTTTGCGCTTGGTATCTCGAATTGGCGCCAAATACCGAAAAAAATATACGATTGGCACGCTGCTTTTAACTCGGCTATAACCGCGTAAGCGGTGTCTACGTCAGTAGAGAAGAGGCCTACTTCTCGCTTATTGATCTTTCTAAAATCTTCCTCTTAAAATATGCCAGTACAGCTTTTTTTGAGCTGAAGACTGCATCCATCCGTCTTCAACTCGTCTTATTGGAACTTGGTATCGTAGTCACTGCCATATCTATGAATTTTTTGTTAGATAAGCTCTGGCTCAAAATGACTTGGGTTTAAACGTCATCGCTAAAGAGACCAGGTCAAGAAGGGCATCACATTGTAAGAAAGTTTTGAGATCTGCTAAGTATCCATTGCAACAATACGATCTGAGTATAAGTATCAATAATGTTTTTTGAGCATCGAAGGCACATTGTGGACTTTATTGAGCTAAGCTTGAAAAATCTGAGATCCCAAAACTGTGACATAAAAAAATGAATGTAACATGCTAGAAAACACTGTACACTCGCAATTCCCCATCTTGAAAAACCGCGGCATTAAATAGTTGCGAAAATACCACTCTATACAATGGCGACGTCATAAGCGAAACTCGCAAGGCCGAATATACATACATACATATGTATGCAGCAACAGAAAAAATTCGCTCACAAATGTGAATTGTGTTAGCGGATATCCGTAAGAGAGTAACGGAAAAAACAATAAATTACGGTAATTGCCACAATCGCGGTACAGACAGCGTCGATGAAGCAGAAATTATTATTTGTGGGTTTGGGGGTATGCGCGGCGCTTAACGACAGCGTGAGCCCTAGCTCACGTTCATTTTCTTCAACGGCATAATTGTTGCAATTTTCACGCCTTCGCACCATACAGCCGACTCAAGTGTCTGCGACTAACGAGGGCGACTAGCAGTTGTTAAGCTCGTAGCTGGTACACTTGCAACGGTGAGTGTGTTCAATAGTGCGAAGAAGCCACCGTGAACATGTCGTTAGTGGAAGACCCTCAGCGGAAATGCGTGCGCTAGAAGCGCTGTACGAAAGTACCAATGGTTGGAGGCAGAAGTGCGTTCACTAAAGGGTTGAATGTATGCGTGACTAAAGTAGTGTGAGAGGTACATATAATACATACAAGTATGTCCAAAAGAGTTCATCGGCGGGTTTTTCATGACCCGGGAATCCATAGAAACGCGTGAAGTTAATTTTAGTGACTTTAAAGGTAATTCAGTTATTTCACAAGCAAAATGAAACAATGCAGTCTACAATTCTTATCCAGTCTTCGAGTAGCTCATAAATTGTTTGAATTGTTCGAGAACGACCAAAATCAGAAGAAAGTTTATGGATATCCATTTATATCACACGATTGCGGAACATTTTGTAAAAAGCACTGAGTGATATTTTTGAAGAGCGGTTCTTGAAAGTGCGATCGATGGTCTCGGCAGATTAAATTGACGACTGCAAGTCTGCTAAACCTTAGGAAGAGCTTGCTCTCTGATCTTTTAGGTATACATTGGTGCACAACTTAAAAATAGACCTCCAAATCTGAGGTAATCACCGACCTTGGAGATGGAGGAGGAGGAGCATAATAATCATTCATTTACAAGTCACGGTATATCAATCTGTCTAACATATTTATAGACCATAGTGCAACCATTTCGAAATACTTCGACTTTAGGGACTGCTTCACTCTAAAACTGATTCCACTTTTGATATGCAACAAAATCTGTTTGGGTAAGGGTTAGTAATTATGATGACTGTTTACCACTCCGAGCTTATGGCTGGTAGGTGGCAATCTGGATAAAAGATGGATTTATGAGAAAAAGCGGGGACTGAAAATTTAAATGACACAGCGGAATTTCCGCAAGAACCTCTCCACTACGGATGAGGCTGATGGATATGTCTGGAGAAAAGGATAGAAATGAGTAAATTCAGTTTCCAGTAAATACTTTCTGTATAGAAAACCGATAAGTGGTTAAAGGTCGTCGCATAAAAGAAAATCTTACGAGATCGAAAGGTCAGAAATTTAACAAGGGCTGCAGTTCATGAACGAAGTGTGACAAAATCCGGCCAAACTCTCTAGATCTGATACTAAATCGAACATATTGATGCTATGAAGGGCAAAAACGCTCACTATAACTAAGAAATATGTTCAAGGAAACGAGCGGTGTTTTTAGTATTGTACTTATATGTGGAAAGCAGTAGAATTGCTAGAGGTAAATGCTAAGCGCGAATGAAAGGTGAGTCCGGCGAAGAGACTAGCTAAGATAAGCTTTGGAAATTCAGCAAGATGTTCAACTGTTTCCAAATAGCAAGATCTGAGCACCAACTCAGTTCATAAGGTGTACAACTTTAAGGTTATAAGATCCTTTTGGATATTCAAATTTAAGTGGGCTTAATTAACTTAATCTTCTTCTGATAGCACCAACACCGCTTGAATACCATGAAACCAATAAAAATGCTTTTATTTTCAACAACAAGAGATTCTAGCGAATATATTTCATGCCACCTTGAGACGACAAAGCAACCTGCTGAAAATTACCGTTATTTGCAATATTATACTTTTAAATCCCCGTGCATACTGTGGCTACGCGTGCATTGTCAAGTGGCGACCAAGCTGACAATAACAAAAGCAGCAACGAGCGTCACGTCCAACTGGGCGAAGGTCAAATCGAGCGCGCGCGCGAACACAGACGGACAGATAGTGGCGAAGGCGCTGCAGTGGAAAAACGCTAGTATTTCTCGAAATAAAAACGCACTCGAAATGGAATGCAAAATATTCCGCACAAACGGGCAAAAGGTGCTACCGGACGCGGTCGGTCTGTCCAGTCGGTGCAGGCGCACTTTTCATTTTGATTATTTTCTACTTATAACAAACGCGACAAGGTTCACGCCGCTGCGGGCCTTTGCTCATTTCAATTTTCGCACCTTGTAAAATGTATTTAAAAATGCAACAACAACAACAATAAGAAAACCGCAGTCACGACAGTGCAAAGCAAAGCTTCAGATAACTAAATGCAATGTGCGGAGGAAATGTGAACAACTTAATACGCGCGAACACGTGACATAACGGCAGTACAGACGATATGTAAACAAATGTATTTATATGGTCGTCTGTATAGGGGTACCAGTGGTATCTACCGCATACAAGTCACCTGTCTGTCTGTTCGACGCACATTCACCTCAGACGTCACACGCGCTGCTCTCATGCGCACACAATTTCTAGTTGTTGTTGTTGTTGTTGCTGTCATGCATTTTAGAGGTGTTAAGACTGCAATCAGCACACTTTTACCGAAAGATTAGTCGCGCAACGCAGCGCAATCGACGAACGCGTTCAAGCATTTGCATAGACACGTGACAAAAGTACAAGTTGAGTTGAGCGGCGAGCGGGACGGAATTCAATTGAGAATTGTCGTTGCATGCATACCGTTAATAAGTAAGTTTCCCTCTTGCAAAAAAGTAATGATTTCAACTTGGATTTTGCCGAACTTGAGAAGTAGTAAAGTTTAATTTTTTGTCTTGCGTTCGTAAGCGGGAGTTTTCGGTAGTTGAATCCCACGAGTAATAAAAGTTAATGTAATCGTTCCCGCGGCAGTCAGATCTACAAAACCGAAACGGATTTTTTATCCGGCCAAGGACTGTCAACTAGGCCGAACTCTGCCGCTACAACAACAAACCCAAGAAATTCATCTCTTCACTCCATTTGGTCCATGCAACGTCTGTGATCGACAGTTGTCGTCTTAACTAAATGGAGTTTCGGCAATCAGAGTTTCGCATTTCGAAAAAAAACTCTTGCATTTATGTGAATGAAGTCTCACATTATAAAGAGTAATTTAATAAAGTAAGGGTTGTGCCTTTTAGATTTTGAAGTTTGCACCGGGTAAACAGAAACTCAATGACGACAATTTTGTCGAAATTTGATTTAGAAATACGTAATAAGAAAATACAACTTCGGCGCTTGGCGATTCCAATTCGGTTAAATTTCTGTAACGAAGACTGACCCGTCGGAGGAAACGCAGTTACTTCCTTAAAGAGAACCCGCTTTTTAGGAACATCTAAATGTCATTACTGTAATATGCGACGACGTAACATTTTTGACCGGCTAGACTGCACCGCATCACATTTTGACATCCATTAGACGTCATTCAAGGAAGTGCTGTTAATAACAAGTTTTTCAATAAGAGCGCTACAAAAGCGCTTAAATAAAAAAAAAACAGCTTGGGATATCTATGAAATTCTTTATTCCTGTGAAAGTATGTACATTCGATGCCCATATGTTTATAACTCAATTTCTTTTGCATGGCCACCACAGGCACGTTTGCAGAAGTCCACAAGTTAAACCCAATTTTCGACGGTTTTCAAGAATAAATCGGTCGATACTGCTGCAATTTCACATTCGATATTCATACGAAGTTCATCAATCATCGCTGGCTTGTTGGCATAGCCATAAACTTACCTTAGCCCCATAGGAAATAGTCTAACGGCGCCAAATTGTACGACCGCGGCGGGCAATTGACTAGGCCATTTCGAGATACAACAGGTTCACCAAACTTGCTTTTCAATAACATGATTGTGACATTCTCTGTGTGGCTTGTGTCGATGTCCTGTTGGAACCACTTATTGCTCAAATGCATATTATCCAGTACGGGCCAAAAATATTCGGTCATTATTGAGCGGTAGCGACTTCCATTCACAGTAACGTGTCGGTCTTGATCATCATGAAAGAAGTACGGCCCAATTACACCGCCGGCCCATAAATCGCAGCAAACCATTATCTTTTCGGGACGCACTAGTGACTCTTGGAGTACGCGTGGATTGCTGCCTGACCAATAAAGCATATTTTGCTTATTAACGAATCCATTCAGTCAGAAATGAGCTTCATAGCTGAAGATGATTTTTCGAGGAAAATCCGGATCATTTTCAGGTTGATGCTCAGCTCAATTCACGAACATCGACGATTCTAGTGGAGATGCGGCTTCAGTTCCTGCGTCAATTTGGTCTTGTGAACTAAGTTCTTTTTGCAAAAGTCGCCATAATGACGTCACAGAGATGCGCAACACTTGAGAACAACGTTTGCGAGACTGATTTTGGTCTTCCTCATTTGATGCGCTAGCAATATTCTCGACACTACAGGTACATATTTGTCTCACTGACACGGGAATATTTTGTGCTGAACCTGTGGATTCAAATTGAGCGCAATTGTTGATCTGACCGAACCTAAATCGGACGAAGCGCTCTTAAAGTTAAGGCCACAGACTATGACTTTCGGTAGTAAATTTTAATAATTTCAACTCGTTCAAATCGTATATCCCGACATTATCGAAATAGTTAGTGTCATGAGTCTACCGATTACCATAACCATTAGGTTATATTTTCTCCAAACACGTTTGTAGATTGTAGCTTTGCTATAAGTAAGCTGAGCTCACAGCTTTGGAAGATCTATGATAAGATCTGGTTTCGAAATACATGTGCATATTAGAGAAAGACTTGGTCAAACGACGCGCTGTTTGGCCGTTATATCACTAAACTAATGAAGTATAGTCTGTATCCTACTCTGTCTTGCAATTATTGTGATGTTGGCTTTCGGCACTTCGTTAGTCCCAAGTTGGAGTGGACACATTGTTTTAAATATTAGCAAACACTCGAATCTCGAATCTCTAGAAGCGTATATGTAAATCGTGGCTGCGGCGCTTTTACAAGTTCATGGCAGGTGACTGACTTGCCAGCGCATACCTAGCTGCTTATGTAAGTGTTTGGGTTCGTTGTGGAGGATGGGGCTACAAAGCGCGTGCCAACACGTTTCGTGAGTGTGAACAAACGCGGCGTTGACAAAAGCGTGCAAGCTAAGTGTCATAGAGAACGTGAGAGCAGTAAACTGATAATTGAATAAAAATATGTACATAGAATTTATGAAGAGTAGTTATCTAATAATAATTACCTTTTAATTTCGCAAATATTGTCTAAACCACTCAAGATGTAAATAAAGTGAGTTTCGAGATGAGTGAGGTGAGGTAAGTTTTTAAACAGACTTCTGTAAGTATTCAACGCACGATTGAACTTTTCGTTGAGATTATTGTACAGGTAGTCATAAAGTAACTTGAAATGTAGGGCTGAAATTGGTTTACTGTTATAAGGAGGGTTCGAAAGTTCCCACTTATTCTCATTCAAGCGGTGAATGTAGACAGTAAATATACTTGGACTAGGACAATCGGACTATTCGCAACTCCATCAACCATCTTCAGATCGAGCATTCATTATAATTATTGAATAATATTCGACTGAATAGACCACGTCCAGCACTCAGTAAAGAAAATATGCCAGGGTTAGTTGAGAATGTACACGAAGACCGTGGGGAGTTGATTCGGCGTCGTTCGCAGCAAGTCGGTGTGACGCATGAAACGACTTGGCGCATTTTATATCGAGATCTTAAATTAAAAGCGTACAAATCACAGCTTGTGCAAGCTGCTCGTCCTTCCCTTTTGAACAGTTCCACGAAGATCCGACGTTTACAAACTACAATTTGTTCAATTCTTCAAAAATCATGCCGGTGAGAACATAACCGAACGTTATCCCGCGATGAGAACCGACTACTATACAAGGGACCGGAGTTTCGTAAAAAAATTTCCTGAAAGTGTATGTGTAGTGTACGCGGTTCTATTAAAAACCCGACTCTTATACCAGCTTGATACTAAGCGGAGCTTTTACCCAAATTTATGACACCCACACTGCTGGACGGTTTCCATAAATAAAAAATAAACAGATTTTATTAGGTGGTTCTATTCTCTTCTAAAGTCTATGAAAGTTTGTAGAGAGATGCGATGGAAGTCAAGGATAGTCGATCGCTGATGTGCAGTCGTTATGCTGACAATTCCTTTCACAATACCAAAGATCAAAAACAAAAACTAACCAATAAACATAAAGAGTTTCAGAAAATCCGGGATGAAGTTCTAAACTGAATGTTAACTTAAGTAAATAGTACTAAGCCGAAAGGAAATGCTAGTTTTGAGTTCGCTGACTGTGTGCTCAAGACTAGTCAAGGAGTGCATGACCTCATCCTACCAATAGCTTCAATACTTTCCCATATCAGACTTTTATAGGTCTCCGGCTACAGTGGAATCGCCGGAAACTGGAAGGCAAGGCTGAGCTTGAGAGCATCCTTACTTTAATTTCAATTGGGACAAGTATATTTTCCGATGCCGGCAAGCACCCAAAACTTGTGAAGTGAACCTTAAGAGTTGCTCCGAACTATTTATACTTAGCAAAGTCAATTGTGGGTTGTCTGACTGGACACTGTCCAGTGTGTACACATGCGGTGCAGCTAAACATTTTGTCGAAAGCTCTCTGGTATGAAAAATGGTGAAGTGGAATCATTTTGTCGCTTTCTCTTCTATTGCCCCACTTTTGCCAGTTTTAGTAAATTTCTGATGGGCTCAAAAACTTCGTCAATTTATGAGGCGATGCCATTTAAGCAGTTTTTGGGTAGCACAAAGGACAGTGAGGTCCATCGATTTTGGATTAAGTTGTATAGACCAGTCGTAGACCGGTAAACTCCAAGTAAGCATTAAATATATAAACCACACTTGATTAATTTCCTTTTCGATGGATAAGACTGATAACGTGAAAGGTATTCAAATAGTGAAAAAAGGTTGCTCGATGTTGTAAACAAAAATCCTAAGTTTTAGTCCTGAACTATTCAGGTTAAGTGTTTGCACATGCCCTAAAACCCCATAAGAAGCTTGCAGACTCTAGTGCTTTTAAAGTTGGACCCCTAATAAGCTGGTAATTTAGTACTGAACTCAGGTAAGTTGGCGATATTAAATGTTAAAGCTAAGACAACAGTTTTAAACTGGAGAGATTTTATCTTCAGTTATCTACTATTTTTGTAAATCGTCAATTTGTGCGAACTGCTGTCAATACAATCACTGGTGTCTGTCACATTGCGGACGAGCGGCGGTGGCGGTTATCGGCAGGCGACGGACTGCACCTTAAAATGAATGGGCTTGCAGTTGCGGACGCGTACATACCATAAGTGCTTACACATGCAAGTAATTAAGTGCTTAAGTGCGTTTTACGCGGCCGCCGCACTTGTTCCAAACACTAGGCCGCACTCGCAACTATCTAGTGGAAGGCCAACCGGCAGCCCAGTAGCTCAGTATAGGCGACGAGCGACGAGGCGACCAGCCCGGGCAATCATACATTTAATGTGACTTTGATTTACGGCGAATATTCAATTGTCGCTGGCCGCCGCCATTGTTGCTGATTGCACACAGGCAGAGTGGCAGCAGTAGCAGTTGGAGCTAGAGTCGCTGGGAGGCTTTTAAGACAACACACAATTTGTGGCGGCAATAAAAAAAATGCAGTTACTGCAGCAAATATCCAGTCACAAGACAACGCGCGAATAGCAAATGGTGAATGGCGAGCGCTGGCCGATGGCCGATGGACGACTTTCAAAGTTTCTATGCCAATTGATGGCCGCACCCAGCGCGCAATGCACAGGCGAACTACAACTGCAAAAATATTGTAAAAATACACGTGGTTGTATGTATCAACATGGATAACTGTAATTTTGGATAATGCATTTGCTAGGTACTCAAAGAGAACAGAAAACGGGCTGAGGCAGTAAAAGCATTTTCTCATCAATATTCAAACTATTGTACATGTGTACATACATGGAAAGGAGTATTATGAAAGTTCCCACTTAGAAATTGTTTTGTATAGAATTCTTCGTCCGAAGTGAGAGCATCCCAGCGCAGATTTTCGATGCTGTCACGTGATCTAAACTTTCCAAAAAACTTACTTTTTGACAACAAGTATTTAATTTTAATGTACTTAAAAAATTATGGTGTCTTGAAAAATTTGATAATAAAGAGTTGCCACCTTTTAAATTATTTTTAGAAATTTGTAAAAAAACTGTTTAAAGTTGCTTTACATAGAATTGAACAAAAAGTGCCTACTAATCTTTTTTTAAAAAAATAGGGTTGCCGGACAATTATCTACCGAAAAATTTAATAATATTGAAATATATACCGTATGATAGAAATTTGAGTATTAAATAATACTATAATGCATTTTTTGTCCATTATTTACAAAATTTTCAGTAAAAAGATAATTGAATGGGGTTGCCAGACATTTGTCCCATTAAAATTATTTCACCTGTTACATTATCTATAAAAATTTTCTAAAAACAATGTTTTTAAGCAAAGATTTTAAGATAAAAATAATAACTTATCATTCATTTAAAAAAATTTTAAAGGGTTGCCAGACTTTTGTTAAACAAAAAATTTAATAATACTAAAATACACACCGTATGAATGAAATAAGAGTATTAAGACATACCTTAAATAGTTTTTCGTCCATTATTTACAAAACTTTCAGTAAAAAGTGAATTCAATGGGGTTGCCAGACATTTGTACTAGTAAATATTTCACACTATAATATAATAAAATATTGCTATAAGCACTAATGTGAAAAAAAAATTTTGAATACTTCAATTTTTTTTTCAGAGATGCCACTTAATTATTTTCTAAGAATTTATTTAATAAATTGATCATATATGTAAGTGTTTCATAAAACCATTTCACAGCCATTAAACGGAGGTGTTGAAACACACTGTGCAATAGCAATATTTATGGAAATAGAGTTGCCACCTGTCTGATGAAAGGAAATTTTGACAAACTTAGGTATTTTAAATTCGAGTTAAGGAAAATGCGTTTAATATCACTTAATTTAATTTTTTTAACTTTTCTTGCAGGGTTGCCAACTTTCTGTTAAATTTAAATAATAACAAATATTATTTATTTACATGCATATATGTAAAAAAAATTTAATTTTAATTTAAAACTGAAAAGAAAAGAAATTTTTCATTGAAAAAAATATTTTTCCACAGAGTTGCCAATTATATTAAAATAATTTTTTACGTCAAATTTGTTTTCATATAAAAATTTACAGAAATGTTCTTTTAAAAAGTGTTTAAAATTTTTTAAGATTTTAAAGTCATTAAAACTATGCCGAGAACAAATAATGAATTTCATGCCAAAATTTCCTGCTGGGCACTTTTTTACAAATATTTCAACGTAATCTTATTTTACAAAAATTTACAACTCTTTTATGGAATTATTTTCAAGTGTGTTTGTATATATGTATGTATGTATAGTATGTGCGCACATGCCTCTTACATTAACCACCAGTGTATTTGGTTGCTCTTTATAATGTTGCAACACATTTCCATTTATTTTGAGGCCAGCACAGACGAATCGCACATGTCGCATTGATTTGAGGCGCCAAAAGGACATTTTTAGATTAGACCAGACTGACAAAGTAGCCCAACAGCCAGACACTGCACATACATACATGCATGAAAGGGCTAAGAGATTTCTTGACATTTAATGCTACTACATTTGAAGATGTCTAAGATTCGGGGGGAAGAGAGTGGGAAAAGTGTGATTGTCAATATAAAAACAAAAACGCATTTATAGCATATGTATGTATATAGAGATGTGTGTTGTAACCAAAATAGCGAATGCTCCATTGCATTACTAAGAAATTGTTCTGTGGATACTTAAGAAAGAAAATTTGTATAATACCAAAAGAATTTTTAGAGTAATGTGAGCTATGTACACGTTCTTTCCGCTTAAATTCTTCAGAATCATAGAAAAAATTTTTTTTAAACCCAAATAAACTTTATTTTTCTTCCATTCATCAGCTATAATCCTCATGTTCCTCTCTTACTCAATTGATTTTGGTTGATCTTTTATAGAGTGTCTTCTCTGTGGCCTCAAATAACTTCTTGGTTGAGATGGGGGAGCAATATTTAGATGGACCCCAGAAATTCTTGACAAACTGTCTCGATCTTTTCTTTAAGCGCTGTGAGGTTACATACCAATTGTCAACCAATCCTGTTTGTATAAAGAGGGGTAATAATTGTGTTGGTGGCTATACACCACCCTCAGTTTTCTCTCGGTGTGCTTCGGTTTTCTAGAATCCATACTGTTGTTTCAATACTTCACAAACCGTCATAACATTTGCTTCCTGACTTAACCTTTCTGTTATATGACACACTAGAAAAGCTCGAAGAAACTTTCTGTTCCCGGAAATTCATTTTATACCAAATGAGATCGGATTTTTTAGTTTCTTAAGTGCACTATGGCGTATACGTAATATCTCGAATCCGACGAGTCGATCAGGGTTATAGGAACATAGAAAACTCTTCAAATATAACCTTGAATCTCGCTTTGTAGATATCTCCTTCAGTTTCGGTACTTTATGGCCAATTCCAACAATCGTTATAAGGGTGATGTCTTTAAAAGGATGAACTGCTAACATATAGTATAAACCGAAATCTTTCCAAAAATTCGGTACTTTCTAAAAATTCGGTCTATTTGCTCCCCAAAGTGACATAACCCTGAAATCGGGCTCTAAATCTCGAGAATGTGGCTTTAGGTCATTGATACGCGCTTTGTCCTGGTTCCTGATGATGAGTCCCAACAATTCTTGCAAGTATGGTGTAGAAAAATGCGATATGCAAGTATGTATCTTTTCGGAAATTCGGTGTATCATAGCTATTTAGACTATTTTCGCGTCAAGGTAACATAATCTTGAAGGCCGACTATAAAGTTCGTAAATATTGCGTTGGGTAATTAATACGCGTCCTCTGTCTGTTGCTCATGCTCAGTCCCAACAAGACTATCCTTTCATTTATATTGTGCACCATAATGCCCCTGTTTTCCGAAGAAGAGCCGTTTCAAAAAAAAAAAAAAAGAAAAAAAAAACGTTTCGGTCGTTAATCGGAGTATGGAATCGAACTCAGAGTTTTAATTATATAAAATGACTACTCGGTCTTTTGGATTGTAGTTACGATGGTGAATAATGGGATTCAGACAGCTCCGATGTAGAACATTTTCAAGACATGGCACTTTCTTTAAACTCATTTTGATAACGTGATATCCAGAACCAGTCCGTTGGAAATGCCAGGAGTCATAAACCAAAACCACTCTCACGATTCTTTGATTTTTGTGCTGAGGAACTCGTGTATTTTTTGAAAAAGATTTCAGAATCAGTGTTGTACTTCGGTTTCTCATGAAAATTTTAAAACGTCATCGATTTATCAAACAATCCTTATAACATGGCACTATGTCCGGCCAATAATAGAAAATTTCGGTAACCCCTTAATGGCCAGCGACACTTCCTTACCCACTCACTCAGTCCAAATCATCGTCGTTTCTTCTGTGGAATAGTGATTTCTGGCAATATTATATTTTACGAGCAACTTTTTAACAGTTAAAACACTTTTCGCACATCGCAACACTCGCGTGCACTTATTTCACTTAACGCGCTCGTCATAACCTCACTTCCTTCTGTGTTTGTTTTGTTGTGTACCCTTTGGCACGTAGTCGCATAATTTACATTTTTTCGATGGCGTACGAACTTCTCGCATTTATTTACATGCGTGCCGACAAACTCGTACGAATTTTATGTTTACAACAACAACAATGGCAACAAATGCGAATTGGAATGATTGTTGTCGCTTGATTGAGTTTGTGGAAGGGGGGTTGTTGAGTGACAGCGTTGTTACCCTTTGAGGGCAACGCAACAAATACAACAATAATAATAATAATGTGTCGCGATTTGCGGAACTTGTTTCTGCTTTTGTAGCATTGTAGCAACAACAACATAGGTCAGGAAGGTGCGCGGTGCCAACGCTGCGTGTCTGTCGAAATTTGTCAAATACGAAAACATTATGTTGTTTCATTGTATTTTATGCTAACAGGCGTGTGTACAGCGTGTGCGTGTGTGTGTGTGTGTGTGTGTGTGGAAGGATCATGTCCTTGTAAATACTCTATAAAGGATGTCAAAACATTTATGACAATTCTGTCGATGCGAGAGCACATTTTATAGCTTGTAGACAATGAAATACTATAAAGGATGAGGGGCTCACTTACACACACGTACTCATGTATATACATATACTTGTAAATATAAAGTTAGTGGTAATATATTTTAAATTGTGCGTGTGTGTGAGTAGCCTGTGTGCCACCGCCGGATTTCTGGCTGCTTGAGTGCGTAACTAATCATAAATAATTGGCATGTGGCATGCAGTTACAGTTACACTTGCACATATACACTCTACATATTGTTAAAGCAAGTTGACAGAAGTGTTTGCCAAACACTGGACGCCAATGGCGCCACACTTAGATACATTTGTTGCACTGTTGCGAGCATTTATACCCAGTAGAATAAGCGTGAAGATGAGATAAACATTTTTTAAAGCGGTAGAATTCCAAATATGCTTTGATCAAATTTGACCCGGACTGGGACCATAGACTCTCTTAATATTGGTGTGAATTCCATATGTCATTTGTGTGTGTTTGGCAGCTGTTGCAGTAGTGGTTGGTTGAGTCTACTTAATCATGAGCATAAATATTTAAGTGGCACAAAGTCAGTTCAGTGAAAGCCGATACTTTACCTTATGCGAGACTTCTATTCACCTCTCTTAATAACAACAACAACACCGATGAAGTTCAAGATGAGAGTTTGAAAATCGTTTTTTTTTGGCGTCAAAGAGATGACATCAGAGAGTTGGCAGATGATCCAAACATTTTATATGAATCGACTCAACACATTTTGGTTAATTTTTTGGGTATGGAGCTATGCTAGACTCGTACTAATAGACCTGAACCTATTGGAAAAACGATGTCGAGTTGACTTCACAAAATATATGCTTGACAACATAGCTGAAGGCCTTACTTGTATATTTATCAAACGTAGCAGTACTTGTGACGAGTGAGATTTTCTTACAATCCAGCGAATAGCGCTACAAAAATGAGCCGAAACCGAAAAATACAAAATTCACTGAAGACACTGAAGATCATTCCAGGCAAGTCTTACAACAAGTGTATAGAAAATAAGCATAGGCATAAAATAATATAGTGATATTATAAAGATTTGTATTGAAAATGAGATAAGTATTTTGTTTTTACTCTATTTTCTTCCTTTTCACTTTTTCGCCCCAACTTGCAGATTCCAAGTGTAGCAGGTCCTTCTCTACGTGGTCTTTCCAACGAAGTGGAGGTATTCCTCTTCCTCTGTCATATAGTATGTATCTTGTTCAGCTTATCGTTCCATCGATTGAAGTATACGCCGTTGCCAATGCGTAAAGGGTCATAAATCTTCCTCAGAACCTTTATCAGGAAAACTCGTAACGCCAACTTATCATATACTATCCATGCCTATATAGAATTTGGTCTCTGTTCGTCGAGAAAGGTCTTTACTTCTCAATTGCTTACTCAGTCCGAGGAGGAGGATAGAGCCATTTGTAGAACTTCACACAAGTGGGGAAAGTTTTCTGACTGCCATTCACTTGGGAGTGGCAAGAAACGATTCTTGTACATATGGCTCAACCAGCTCACGATTTCCGGTCTTAGCCCAAGTATCCTCTGGGTAATCAAAAAACATCCGTTAAAAGGCGACCTAAAGTGAGAAGGCAATTTACGCTTTCCCTGAGTTGTGCGCTGGGATTGGGACCCGCCGCTTAAAAAAACACCCCAATGAAAGGGCCTCAGATGAGTTTGTTTTTATTAGTCCGGGTTAAATTTGAGCAGATGGTATTGCCGAAGTTTTGATTACCGGTATGGTACCGTTACTTTAAAGTTTAGACTAACTTAAAATTCAACTAAGATGTGGGCGATGGCTTTTATTCGACATCTCGCCCATTTCAATTTATATTTGGAATGCGCTCTAATATTTACATACTTTAGAAAAAAAAATTTTACTGGAAAATATAGAACACAAAACTACCTAAATATTTCTTTATTAAAGCAAACTCAAAATGGAAACCTTTCAGTCTCAAGTAAGACCTTCCGAAGCTGCTAGTAAATCTTTTTGAAGAATAATTTGTTTTTATATTAAAAAATATATGGCTCCTCAGAGCCACTTGTGATTTGAGATGACGCTGAAATGCCCAGGGATCGCTGAAAAGCTATCACCGGTTTCGATTTCAGCAAGACACATTTGTTCTTAGAGAAAGGATAACCCCTTATCCAAATGCTTGACATGAATATAGATTATGATTGAAGAACTAGTAAAGTTTTTAATTTTAAATAAAGACGGGGCTTACGTTAAAGGAAAGGATAAGTTTTTTGTGAAAAAAATTATTGTTATTAAATATCTTTTCCTCGGTCATTTAAGAAAGTCGTGTGAATTTACAAGTCGAACGGTTCAGCCTTTCCGGTGACAATTTCTTCGCCGATTCTGAAAATGGTGTTTCGTGGAATGTGCGGAAATCTTTCCTCGATTACATTTTTTTCATTATTAGGTTGTGCACGCTTTCACAAACATTTTAAGTGACTCGAAGTAAAGGATTTTTATTTTTTGTGATTTTATTTCGAGTTCTCAACAATTTTTCATTAAATCATCAAGCTGTGGTCGAGAGAGCAGTAGAAAGACAAAGAGGTTAGTTGAGCTTTGTTTTAGTCTCTAAAAGAATATGCATATTTTCTAAAAAATTAAAAACCCCTTTACTAAAAAAACAAAAGTATTTATAAAAAATAATAACATGGCATTGGCATCAAAACATTTGCCGATTTGCGTCATTTCACTGTGTCAACTGGTTGGCATCTCGCACCATTATTTATTTTCAAAAAAAAAAAAACAAAAAAAAATGACATATTGTAAACAAGGAAATGAGAAAATATTTGACAGCTGGCGCCGGCAAAATGAATAACATAGATGTAAAGCAAATAAACGTGAGTAAGCAATTCTAAGCTGAAAAAATGAGAGACTTACCGAACACTGGACGCACAAGTGGCTTTAAAATAGGCAATAATGAGTGCAGATGTGTGGTGTTCAGCTGCAAAAAGTAAATACAAGTTTTTTATTATGAGCATAATAATATTTTTAATTTAGTAAAAAAAAAGAACCTAATTTATTGACATGTATTTAATCAAGGTATAATACTGTAGCTCGAGTACAGACGGCAGGAAAAGAAAAAAAAAACGCACTGCCGGTACGCAAAGTTTATTAACATAAAAAGGCTTCGGCGTTATATCGAATAAAGCAATAGACTTCGAGGTTTTTCTTACAAAATTTTCCAAAGAGTTTAAAGGACAAATTGAGGGTAGTTCTAGTCTACATTACCGAATCATTGTTGACTCATTCCCCACTATTTAAGAACAGCGCTTATATGATTTTCTGAACTAATGGTTTTAACCCGAAGTAATATTAGTATGTCTTGACCAATTATTTTGCCGTCAAAATTTGTGCTGGGTATACTGAATTTCGGACCTAAGCATCACATGACCATCACCTCTCTTTGCGATGGCTTGCATGCTGCGTTTGGATATAATGTAAGGAATATGCAATATACATGTTTACATTTGAAATGCATATAAATAAAAAATAATTTATTTCTTGTAAATAGTAAATTCTCATTTCCTTACACACACTCACATACAGTAATAGCTATGTAAGTAGTTTATTGTCGTATGTAATGGCGGCCAACAAGTAAATTTCTACAATAATAGATGAGCGCATTCGAGTTAATGGCGAATATGTGGAGCGATTTGGTGGCGATTCGGAGAAAATTTAGCGAGCCAACTGTCGCCACTGACCAAATGAGTTGTGCATGCCCTATATCATTTTTATTATCAGCACTCTTATTACATGTGTTGCAAGTTGAAGCATCTTTTATTTTTTGAGCCAAACAAACGAGCGTTTGAAAATTTTATAGTTAGGAATGTTTCGAATAAATAAAAAAATAAAGAAATCGATAATTTTTTTGGTGCTGGGGTTCCATTTTTGTACTTGCAACCCAAAGTACTTTTTTTCGCAGAATGTCATTTATGATGGAAATAATGTATAATTTTGAACTTTTGGGGGGAGGGGGGAGAGGGGAACTCTCCGTAAGAAATATCAATTCTGCAGTATTTTTCACATTACTACAGGGATGTTTTCTACCTGCAAAAACAAAATCGTGGACTCTTTTGGTTTATTTATAGCCCAGTGGAATACCAGTCAAGTTCATTAGAAAGTTTATTTTTTTCAAAGTTTACTATTTGATGAAGAAGCTGAGTGGATTTAGCCATGTCCGTCTGTTGATTTGTCTGTAATTTTTTGCGATATGTATCTGAAATTTTGCAGCCAATATTGAACCACTAAAACCTATAGCAGTCATACAAACCAAACGATCAAAATCAAATTCTTGTATGTAAACTTGCTCTCTCCTCGATAAGTGAGCGGATCTGTTATATATTGAAGGAACATTTTCAGATTTCTGAAAAGTTTATATTAAAATTATTAGAGAGTTCTGATCTGTAGGAAAATATAGAAATGTATACGTTAGGTCTTATTATCGTGGTGTTTATTTTTACAATAATTTAATTAAAAATTAGTTAAAATCAGCAGAAGGAGGGTTAAGCACTTACTTCCTCAAACTCCATTACTTCGCCATTAATGAAAATGTTCGCAAACATTTCTCCCAACAAATCGCTTTCGAGTGCTTGCACAGCGCCAAATTGAATCACAAATTATTTATACGCAGCCAACTCACTGGAGATATCAATGTGACGCCACCACCTTATCGGCACTTGAAACTGTCAGCCACCATTGTCCATCATAATGCGCAACTAATACCCAGGAGAAATACCATGAAATCTTAAAATAGGTGTAAAGTTATTAAATACATAAAGCATACTCTTTGTTTGAAGTTGAAATACGAGTATTCATTCATTCATAGGAATTTCCCGGTAGCGGCACATGACCAATAAACCTTTTACGAGCCACTCAATAAGAGTCGTCGGCGACAGTGAGGTGTCGCCAAACAGTTGACATAGTGTGTGAGTAATATAGTGGAGGGCAAGAAGAAATAGTTGAGAAAGTCCGGGAATTATTTGCCGTTAAATATTCGTTAGAGAAGAAACTTTATTGCTTAAAAAGCTTATAGTGTACAAATGTGTGTATATGATGATTTTTTTTTATTTGTTTTCTTTAATGTAGGCGAGAGCATCCAAAGCCGGAGTGCGGAGCTACAATCCGTTAAACTTAAGACTCTGTCACGGAGGCACCCGATTAGGTATTACTTTGACATTCAAGTCTCCTCCATGGCACCGACTGACTGACGCCTAATCTGTCTATACAGTATCAGTTTTTTTAGGATTGAGGCTGCCGCTTCGCTGAAAACTTTCCAGTTCTTAGTGAACTGTCAAATGAGTGTCGTAAAATTTTCAACTATAAAACCGTGAGTGTAACTTTAAGTTTTCCCTTGTACATAAAAAGCGAGAATACATCCTCAGAGTCTTCAAAGCACTCTGAACACGTCGGACAATTCGGACTAATGGTATGCTGGTATGCGTACAGGTAGCTTCGAAAGCATCCAAGTCCACTTAGTATTTGGGTCAGGTGGAAATTCAGGTCCCAATGTCATCTTTCTATTTACGAATGGATGTCTAGTAGTGTTTTCTTTTGGCTCCTATAGACGGCTCTGATAACTAGTATACCCGTTCGGATTCGTCACCCTGGATGAAAATTGGTATCATAGTGGCTCCGTATTGATTTCCGATATTGTTCGGAAAGCACTGAAAAGCCTTAGTGCATACATATGTATAATACAACCAATCTCATTACCTTTTTGAGTAAAAATCGCGGGCTGAAACGCACTCAGTCTTTATTTACCAAAATTCTGAGCATTGCTTTTAGGATTCTATTCACTTTACCTGCAGTGTATTCCAAGTGATCCTTAAATTTTAGACTCGAGTCTATTATTACTCCAAGATACTTCAGTTGGGGCTATGATTGAATCTCCCACTCCTCTATGGTGAGCGATATACTTTAGTCCAATTTTCTAGTACCGAAGAGCAACACTTCTGGCCTTTGCTCAGCCAGTTCTAAACTCATTGAGGAGAACCATTGGCGCAGACCGTTTATGCAATCATTGCATTTGCTTCGTAGGTCATCTAGGTGTTTAACCACTGCTACCACAATAAAATCGTCTGTATAGGCAATTAATTTAACGGCTTTTGATTGGCGCCCCACCATACCTCGTCTATGATATTTATTTATCGTCACATGTTGTCAAAACACCTTTGGTCGCCGTAAAAACAAATTATCCCGGAAAGAGGGCACGCGCATACACAGTTGAATACATATATAGTATGTGCACATATATATATGTATATTTATTTTTTTTTTGTGTATGTATCTAGGTATGCTTCGCAGGTGGTGCGCGCTGTAGATATCCGTGTGCGTGTGCAAATAAACAATTTTATTGTGCTAAATTCTAAATATTGCCCCGTAGCTCAAAACTTATTGACGTCAATTTGCAGCAATGAGTTTTGTTCAAATATTTTGTTTTTTTATTTACGCAAAAGGGTAAACTGAAGCGTAGCGCTTATAGCTACAACAAAAAAAAATTGTAAAAAGTGTCGTTTCAAATAAAGTTGTATTAAGGTAGTACTTTAGTAACTTATGCCTATTTTCATGACATTATAGGAAAAAAAATTAAGTATCTTGAATATAAAAATTAAATAAATANAATAAAAATTTAAAATAAAATAAATAAAAAAAACTGCAAATAAATAACACTTCCTGAGCACTAACTTATATTGAAATAATATGTTGATAACATAAAAAAGCAATAACAAAAGTAATAGTAATATAATAAAAAGTACCACTTCCGTCTGCTTATTTATGAAAGGGTTCACAAAAATTTCTAAAATTTTAGTAATTATTTGTTTTTGTTTATATATATTTGTTTTAGTAGAAGCAAGGAGTTTCATTAATCATATTATATAATTAAGAAACTAGAAAAAACGGCAGGGTAGCTATAATACCCTTCACCGGTGCATTTCTTATAGCATACAAATATATAAAAAGATCCTGAGCCTGATTTTGATCGTTCAGTTTGTATGGTAGCTGTTTGATTCAGTTATCGGATATGAAAAATTTGTTCGGTTATTGTAACTTCGCTTTTGAGAACAATCTGTGTAAAATTTCGTGAAGATATAACGTCAAATAAAAAAGTTTTCCATACAAGCACTAGTCGGTCAATTTGTATGGCAGCTATCGGTATATCGGTAGTTCAAACAATGCAACAGCTTCTTGTGGTTAAAAAGAACATACGCTACGTCTCAGATCGATTTCTCAATAAGTGGCCTATTGGTTCCCGTATATATCGACGGACAAACAGGGTTGGAACTCAAACATACTTTAGATTGCCTACCGGGTTACCTTCTGGACTGCTGATAAGTTAGACTAGCCCCATTAATCCCCACGCAAGAATTCACTCTAACAGCTACGGCCCTCTGTCCTTTCTATGATGTTTTTTAGATGTACCCGTTCTTGACTTGATTGTCATACAGCGTGCTGTTGCATACAGGCTATGAAGAGGCTTGAGTGTGTCATTGCAGCGGAATGATTGGATTTCCGATGATTATGTGGATAGGGAGGGATATCTAGGGAGCTTCTAGATGATAGGGTCGGGTCGGTCGGTCATTTGTCAAACCGTTTGGACAAAAGTCTTAGCGGTCGGGTGACTTACGAGTACATCTGGGACGTTGGGTTTGCTGAAGGTAACCCAGACTTCAGATTTTGTCTGAAACCTCAGATTCCGCCTGAAACTTCAGATTCTATCTGAGTCTGGGTTTTCTGCTTTCGGGGCCTGAAAACATTTTTGCATCAGAGGCACCTCTCTGGCAGATAGCGATATTTGCGTGGGGCGCGATCGAGGATCGGCTGCATGTTATTGCAGAATGCCCGCTGTATTCAGGCATTAGCATCCGGGTGGTAAGCTAGACTGATGAACGTTTAGTTGTTAGCGTTTTGATCTTCATTAGTCGGAATGCCAAACTGTTAGGGTCGTATGCGTGTGAGTTACTTAATCGGCGAAGGCGTTTAACTGGGATTTAGAGTTAGATTTAGAGTTTTTTGTATGATTGTTGTGTGTATGAGGTCCAACCCCTGGCTAGTAGTCCAGATCTGTATGGAGGCTCAATTCGTAGTAGTTTCGGCTACAAAGTCTGATCGGAGACTTAATTCTGGTACCACTTGGAGCAGGAGCCCTTGAAGTTCACTCCAACCTGCTAATGCGGACTGATCTCACGTTCAGTATCGTCGTGATTTTGGTTTATACCCAAATGCGGGTAGGATTAACGTTTTGTCAGTTCGATCTGGAGTTGCGTTGCAATCCGACCAAGATAATTAGTGTGCAAATTCCACGTAAAACATATCGGATGACGTTACAAACTTCATTGCAAACTCAATATACTCCTTTCAGGGTTTAAAAACTAACTTAACTAACACGTGACTTGCTCAATTCGATCGAATCTTTCTTGGTATAACTATTTTAAATGACGCAAGTAGCAAAGTGAAAAAAAAAAAAAAATTGTTGAAAGTCAATAAAACAGAAAATAAGTAAATATTTTTAAATTGTCATACAAACAAGCGGTTATGGAAACTGGTGTGTAATAATATGCATTTATGCACGAGTTTGTTCATATGAATGTAAATTTGTTATGTCCTCTGTTTGTACCGCAATCGAAAAATATACATATGTATGCACATACATATATACTTTTACAAATAGTTCCGAACCAGCTCAGGTGCTTTTTGTGATATTTTTGAATGGATGCTCTGTACTAGTTTACAAATAGACATTAATACATTTATTGAAATCCACTTGTGACCTGACATTAAATTGTTCAAATGAAGTTTGTAAATATGCAATGACGCATGGATCAGCATCGCAGTGGTCAAAGATGACAAGAAATTGCAAAAATTATTATTTTTCGTTTGTTATTTTACTAAGCGTTTAATATAAATTAGAATTTCAATCTCTCAAATTATATTTTTCAAAAATAGAATTCTTTAAAAATATTGCTAAAATAATTTCTGTTTTTATTTTTTATAATAAGCGCATAGTTTTAAAAATAATTTTTTACATGAAATGAAAAAAGTTTTAATATTTCGGATTCGGTTTGCAAAATTTTCCCAATTTTATAATTTTTAATTATATGGCAATCCACACTTAAATACTCTTTAAATGTAAGTTGTTATGATCCACTTTCTCCAAAGTTTGGCTTACAATTCGTAAGATATTAGTAATTTTTACTTTCTTCAATACGTGGCAACTCTATTTTAGTTTTGTAACTATATTCAGAACAAGCGCAGAGTTTTAAAAATACATTTTTTTAGAACAATTTAAACTCTTTTCATTTTTAATACAAAATTTTCTAGTTTTATTAATTTTTAATTATGTGGCAACCCACACTGAAATATTTCTTTTTATATGTAAGTTGTTGTATACCACTTCAACTCGCAAAGTTTGACTCACAATTCGTAAGGTATTAGTCAGTTTTACTCTCTACAATACGTGGCAACTCCATCCCAAAAAAAAAAAAAATATATATATATATTAAAAATTTGTCGATATGTATTTACGTTACCAAAATTTTATACAAAATTTGGAAAATCTTGCTCACTTTTCTTCTTTTTTCTGTAGATGGCAACTCTTTTTTTAAAATATGTATTTTTAAATTTATACCTTGATGAATACTTATTGTTTGACAAACATTTAATAATTCTTGTTTTGGCTAATTTTTTGATAGATGGCAACCCTATTTTCATTATTTTTCCTATTATATTTTATATCCTCGTTTCGGGAGATAATGCTCTAACAAACATTCTTAGTTTTCAACTACTCATTCATCATCCTCCACAATATGCTCTTGCTCTTTCTCTCTCTTTCTCTTTTGTTTGGAGATTATACCTGCTTTCCGAGGTTACCAAGTTCAGACATAGCGGTATAGTGCAGTTATTTTTCGTGCTATCGAAGGCGGCTTTAACATCGACGAAGAGGTGGTGTATCTCGATCTTCATTTCACCATATTTGCCACATGGTGAAAATCTGGTCGATTGTTCAATTTCCATTTCTAAAGCCACACTGATAAGATCCAATCAGTTTGCTGCCGTTGAGCTTTAGTTTTTCAAAAACCGCGCTCGATAAAATTTTTTATGCGATTTTTCCTTTGTGTATTGGGCAGAGCATACTTAGGTTCCATCCGGCATGCTTTCAACCGACAATATCTTTCAAAAAAGCTGATGCATGCACCTCGTCAGTTCTTTGCCCCCGCATATGAATAGCTCGGCTAGTAATCCATCGGCCTTTGCAGCCTTGGTGTTCTTTAGGCTATTCGAACCTCGTCATAATCGGGGAACGGAACATCTATTCCATCGCCATCAATTGGGGAATCAGGTTCGCCATCTACAGATCTTACACTTCCACTGCCGTTCAGAGGGCTTAACTTTAGTATGCTCTGAACATCAGCCACTAGACTTTGGATCCTAAAAGAGTATGCTGCGGTCTTGAGACCTTACTTTCGTCTCCGCATTTTTTCGTAGCATTTTCGAGCAACACCTCAAGATAGTATTAACCGTCTATTTAAAGTGCAAAGTCTAACTTTGACAATGCCAAAACCTAAGCAAGAAGCTTTCAACGTGAAGAAAAAGAGAAGCTCACAAGAAAAAGAATGCACTAGTTCAGAACACTAACAGATCCTATAGTTTGCAGAGACGGTTAAAATACTAGATAATTTAGTGTCTCCTTATCTCCTGAAGAACAAATAGGGAACAGGGTCAGATCGTACAGCTCACTAATACTGCTAAAAAAGTAGATATTGTAGTGTCTCCTTAACCTTTAAAAACTCCAAAACTGAGACTTTACTCCAAACTTACACTTTGGAGAAGTGGCGATTAAGGTGAACCGTAAAAGTCTAAGGACGCGTCCACTGCAAATCCACGGGGATATGAGTCATTTAATCTACATGCATCAGATGATTGTTGGGGTTATTTCACTTCAATGCTTCTATTCTCTTCTTAGAGAAAGAACGTAGGTAGAGTAAGACCTTAACTAAATCCAGAAAATCGGTAGCCAACTATTTGAAACTAACCAACGTAGTCTGAGCTCACACCCCTTCTTTCCTTCTTTCTTTCTTTTCCCCTTCTAGTTTTAGGTAGCCATTCTCTCATAAAACATAACGCATGCGAGCACCACCTTCATTTTCCACCACAAATGCGGTGTTCAACCAATTCCATGACATTTTTGTATTGTACAAATCGAGAGCACTTTTCAGTCTTTGCCAATATCCGAACACAAAACCAAATACATATGAATCAAATCAAATAAAAGCAGAGCAAATATTAGCAAAATGGCAGAAAATTAACTCGACAACCACACTCCAGAAACATGCAACAACAGTAATAATACAATTGCAATGCAGAACAGCAACAACACTATGGACTTTGGGCTTCATTTCGATTTTGGCTGTTGTTGGTGAATGTGATTCGACTCGTTTATTGCGGCTCGTTTCACCTCAGCAACGTGGCCAAGTCGGAATTTTAAACAGACTTCCGACACTAAATCGCTACGACTGTATTTCCAACAAAAGCGACACACACACACACACACGATCGCATTAATTTCGAAAGTTCCACGAGCTCCTTGCTGCCTTCCTAGCAATTATTTTCGGTTTTGCCACGCTGCTTGGACGGCACCGAGCTGCTTGTTATTGGCACCGCGTAAGCAAGCAGCACCGCACACTGCAGGCGCAACCACTGCCATTTTGTTGTTGGCATTAAATTGGAAAACAATTGTTGTTGTAGCAACGAAATTGTAATCCACAATAACCAATAATGTGTCAATGTGAAAATGTCATTGCACGCGCGCGCTGGCTTCCTCGGTATCCAACGGATTTGCAGCTTTGGCGTGTGCTCGGTCCAGCAGGCCTTGAACTGCGAGGAAGTCACTTCTTGCCACGTGCCATATTGGATGGGTACACATGCCGCAGCACACGCACACCTATGTACCTATTCGCCAAAAGATGCTTGAAGTGCAGCGCACTTGAAACTGCCGTTGGCTACAGTTTCAGCTTCGGCTTCGGCCTGCAGTCAACTCGAGCAAATTTCCCGTTGCCAAGGATTGAGATTGTGAAAATTACCTTTTGCTCATTTGTTCGTAAAATCGTTAAGTTTTGCCGTTGCACGCAATGCAAACAAATGCGAAATATAATATTTGCAGAAGTGGCTGGCAACATTGATTGGTCACCGAGCGTTGCCACGTGGAGCGAACGACGGTGAAATGGAAAATCTGGAGCGTAGCATGCATGGAAATATTGCTTGGGGAGTGGTGCAGAAAATGTTTATTGATTTGCGAAATACTGGTAGGTCCCATTTCATTTTAGGGGTAGGTACTTTTGCAAACAGAACTAGTATAAGTATATACCGAACCTACGAAGCGGTAAAGGACTTTACACTGCAACCAGAACATGCTAGCAACTAAAAAGTAGAGTTGTTTGTTATATCTTGGACATTGTTGGAAAGGATCGTTGTAGCCGAGTGCCGTCAAAATGTTTTCAATAATAATAATACCAGATAATAATTGTACCAGATTATACTATCAAAAAGCGCTTCTAACAAAATATCTTAGTCGTTCATTAATTTGTCTGAAAACAATTAGTATGTCGATAGTATAATTTTAGACTTCGAATATCTGCAGAAGTAGCGCTCATTTCACGACTAGGAAAGTACGTTATCTATCGAAATTTAGTCAGTCCTTTTACAACGTCGTCCCTTTTATCGATAAATGTGTTAATAGAAAATCCCAAGATAAGATCAGAGTATCCATTTCAGGTCTTGAAACATATTAATCGTTTATACTTCAAAACAAACAAACAAACAAAAAAAAATTGTTGTTCTGTTGTGTTGACAGTCATAAAAATCCGGGTTCAATCCGATTACGTAGACTCGACTGCCGTGGGAATGGCGACAAAAGACATGTCGTGGTTTTATCGCTTCAGAAAACATTGCATAAGTAGTTTTATATAACAAGTATGTATGACCGACTACTCGTATGGTTATGATCTCTCTAGATTCGAACTTGTTTTGCAAACTTCTATATGTGACCTGGTCTACGGAAAGGGGGTTAGGTGTCAAAAAATCAATTTTCACTTTTTAATTGATTCGGATGGAAGATGAGATGCTTTTCCACGTGATAGAAAACTAGTTTTCGCACGTTAGCTCCCTTTTCGTAGACCAGGTCACATATAGTGTTTAACCGAAGTTGGAGTAAAGATAAATTTAACTTATAATACAACAGCTTGGGTATTTTAGCCAAACTCCTACTTTTTTTCTTTCCATCTACCTCTTTACTTAAGCCCTCAATTTTAAAGCAGGGCACATTGTTTTTCTAAAAACTTAATATTTTCTAGTCATTGTGTAGCTAACGCTTCGAAAAGTCCCTTTTAAACCACCACTCTTATAAGTAATCTAGGTATTTGTAAGAGACTTGGCAGCCCACCTAACCGCCATTTCGGAAATTGCAATCAACTGCAAACTACAAATTGAAATCTTCCATTCTTGCGCGCTCATTTCCAACCACTCTTACTTTTCATTCTGTAATCTTATCAACCTCATTGTTTTTTATTAGTAAAGCTATTGCATTTTAGTGCTTGAAAATAATAATACCGAGCAGAAACCAGTGAATATTACTAAACATACAGACATATGTACGTTCAGTTTATGAACCAACCCCACTAACTTTTCTTGTACAACGCACAAAAACACGTCGAGCTTTAAGCTGTCTTATCGGAATTTAAAAACGACATTCTCTTAGATTCCATTTCTTAAATTGGTTCGCCTTTTCCGGGTGGCGTCAGCGGCAGCTTTGTTGTTGACGGATATATTAAGTTGTCAAAAAAGACTTGCAGTATTTCTTGCGGTATTTTTATTGAATTTTCAATTGTTCATAAAATTTTTTTTGATGACTTATGCCCGGCTCTTGACTACAGCGTTATTATCTTTCTCAAAAGGGGTTTAACAAGTGTATAGTGATGATTTCTTTTTCCGAAGAAGAACTATGAAATAAGATAAGGAGCCTCTTATAAAAACACAGAACAGATTGATGGCAACTACTAAGAATGTCCATAACAACAAAAAATTTCTTACTTAAGAAGGAAATGTCTAGAGCAGGGAAACAATGGAGCATCTCCTGCGCACTTGTCCCGCAAGACTACGCTGTAATCATCTCACAGAATCTGTTAAAATTTGCTTGGAACTGGTATATGCGTAGCTCATTCGCCTACCAGATTAACTTAACCAAGACATAGAATCTGATACAGATTTCTTATCGTTGTGACCATAACCTGCTAGTTCAATATTCTGTTAACAATCTAAAATATTTTCAAATCGTTGGAAGGTATACTTTTATTTTCTTAGGAATCTTGATGGATAGTTCGTTCACTATAATCAAGCTATGTTTCTTAAAGAGTTTAGATGTAACACAAAAACTTCAACTATTATGGCTTTCTGTTCGATAAAGTTGATTTCCATAGGTGACGAACTTGCTAATACTAGCGAATACTAGGGAATGCCAGCTAATATCAGCGAGTTTGTAAAGCCCTGGAAATCTACTTTATCAAGCAGAAAGTATATCTCAAGTTATTGACTGCAAAGAAATTTCGATTTTCACTTAGTTAAAGTTTAAAAGCTCAGCATGAAGATCATCGCAAGAAATTTAAGTAAGGATTAGCCCAAGACCCTCTGTAGTCAGGTGATACACTCTTTAACACTATGTTCAACACATAATTCAAGGAAATACCAAGGAATTTCAACATTGCGATAGTCTTTTTCCATCTATGCGTAAGAAGAGAGAAATTAAATATAATATTATCAATGGACAGACATCTTCATACCAATTTTTTTGTTTTGTTTTTTGCTTATTTGAAATGTACAAAAGGCTTAAGCTCGGTTTGAAAAATGTGGCTCTATTACATAAAGATTTTTTGGAATTTAGTAAAGAAAATGTTGGGCTAGTCAAGTGCGAAAAGTATACAAATAGAGGTTAGGCATCCCTACATCTTTTCTTATAATCTGCCTTACTTGTATATATGTACATACAACTTATCAGACTGGTTTTCGATGATATAAGGGTAGTATCTTACATATTCGAGCACTTCAATATGATCAAACTTTTTATATATAAGGCGATACTTTCAAAAAACTCTAATAAAAATTATGTTTCTGTGGTCCGTAATGTATTTTTGCTCATGCGGGTAATGCGATTAGATGACCTCAGTTGTAAAGTAGTTATATGGGTTTTATATCTCCAGAGCTAACTAACCCTGATCACATTGATATTAAGAAAATGGAGGAAGGCAAGTTGGGAAGAGACTCGCGATGAACTTCTTTACGGATGGACCAAAGCTTGCTTGCATTATACAAGCGAAAGTGGGATTAGACTGCTTTGGGTGCCCTACCACAGCGGTATTGCAGGAAACTACATGGCTGATGAGCTTGCTAAGGCAGCTACTTCAGTTTTAATAACTACGAAATGGGAATGACATCTTGTTGTTAATTACTGGACTGTTGGGTCTCAGACAGCTCAGCAAGCGTTGGTCAACTACCAGGAGCTGTGTAATCGCAAGGTCTTCTGTCTCAGCGTAAATCTGAAGAGGTCTACGGAGCTCTTCGCTTCTCTGTAAGGCCCGCCTTTCAAGTAGGAATTCTAAACGAACACTGTCCGATCAGGATTCATGCACTAATATTGAACAAGTCAGCTATATCGGGTGTTTGGATGAAGATTAGGCCGAATCACTTTAACATTTTCTCTTCGATTGTCCAATTTTTGACAGATCAATGCAAAAATACATAACGGATCTCATACTTTTAGGCTTCCAAGTGAAATAGCGGAAATAGAAACAAAACACATAAGCAGATTTGTGATAGGTTAAAGGGCTTTTGCAGTGAGGTAATATTCAACTACAGAGCTTTTGCGTCTGGCTTCACAAAAAACCAAACATTATATTTTAAGTGTGACCCTCTCACCGTGCTGAGGGATCAGTTATCTAACCTTACCTAACCTAACTATTTACTCCTCGGGTTTACAATCTGTAGCATCTCTTGGTTCGGAGTAAAAGCAGCATTAGCTGAATTGAAGTCTCAGAGAGAGAAGAGGATAATATTTAGCGGCGCTGATCACTGATATCAAAGAAATAAATGTTAAGCGTCTTTTCAAGAATCAAAAGCTCCAATGCCTTTAATATTTTGATTAATCACGTATCGGCAGTCGCTGCAAGTCGGTCTAAAATTAGCGCAGCAATCACAAAAATGTCGCCAACGTGCTGCAAATTCAACAACAAACCAAAAAAAAAAAAAAAAATACTGTTGCTGATATATTGTTGTTGCTGACTTTTTACACTTGTAGCGCTTGAAAACAAAGAAAACGCGCAATTTCGCAAATTTGTCAACTTTTACGCAAACGAATGTAAAGGCCAAAATGGTGACCTTCTCACCATAAATTAACTTTTTATCGAATTTTCGCAAAATTTTTGCATATCATTTAGAGCGTGTTTTTGGTATAAGCGACACACATACATACAGATGCACATGTAAAAAACATATAGACACACACACACACATGCAGCACATTTGTTTACCCCTGTCGACGGACACGAATTTCACAGATTTTTGTGCGCGCAAAATTTCAAAACAAAAAGTTTTTTTTGCAATTTTTTTGCTATTGTTTTTGTATTATAATGTATATGGTTAAGTAACGATATGAAAATTGTTAAATAAAGAAGAAGCTTGAAAAATTGTCATTCCAAAGAGCAAAATTGCAATATTAATGCCTGTTGCTGCGGGCAACAACAACTACAAAAAAACAATAAAAACAACGTCGGCAGACATTAAAGTGGTGAAAACTGCGTAGTTTCGAGATTTAAGCGATTATTGTGTTAAATTAGCGAAAGAGTATAACAACAACAAGTACAACAACAACGCGAAATAAATTAATAAAAAATATGCAAATGCGTCAAACGGCATTTCGTTGAATGTTCAATGTTACAAAAACAAGAAAAAAATGCAACGCACGAGCGTGCAAACTGTAAATCGCAGCAGCGAGGAGAAGCGGCGTGCAAAGAGGAGAGAAGAAGAGGCAGAGCGAAAGCAATCGCTGGTCAGAAAGTGGCGCAAAAACAACAAACGCCAATGCCATTGCTAAATTTGGCTGACAGCCGCAGAAAAATTGGTGCAATAAAGTATAAACAACAGCAAGAACAACAACAACAACAATTTTTACAGAAAACATTTAACGTCAAAATAAACAACAACAATGAAAACAACAGCATTTGAGTAGTAGTAGCAATGACCTGTATATACGACTAGTTGTTGTTGTTGTTGTTGCTACTTTCGGTAAACAAATCTTCAATATGGTAATAACAAAAGCAACAAGCAACAACAAGAAAATAGCATCATCACAGCGGTGTAAACAAGCAATAATTGCTCACAATCATTATACTGAATTGAAATGACAACAACACTAATTATTACTGCTCTCTTTGTTGCTGTTGTTGTTGTTGTTAGAAAGCTGCAAGTAAACAACAGACAAACGATTGTGGAAAAAGCACACAAAAACAAAAATAATTGCAAAACAACCAAATTATGAAGCAAATGCGAACAACAACAACAGGTCAAAACAACAACAACAATAAAATGACATTTTAGCCCTGACGGCTGATGCGCAACCCCACCAAATGAGGTTTTGTATGCCCTCAAGTGGCTGGCGCATTCTAGAAGCGGCGGCTTTGCCAACTGTGCCGGCAATGAAATGTAGCGGTAAATTGTAAACAAAATAAACAGGTGACACGTCATCGCTTTCTGGTGAATTTCCACACAAACACACATAAGTATGTACATACATATGTGTGTACGACTATAAGTACTTCGGTATGACGGCTGGTAATTTGGTAGATTTGTTTTTCGACCGAATATTTCGAGAGTTGATGAAATTCATGGCGAATTCTGAGAATTATTACGTCATAACGTCATAAGACTGCAAGAATGATCGAAATTCGGTATTTTTAGGATTTACGAAACTTTGGGTTGGCATATACATATGTACATAGTTCGTCCTTCCTTCAGACGTCTGCATATCCGACATCGCCTATTAGACTTCGGAAGTCTTCACTAGGTCCGCTTATTACCTCCAAGAAATTTCGTAGATTTTCATTAAGACTCAGATAATCTGAGTACTTAGATGACCCTGAGCCTGGGATTATCGCCCTCTTTGTTTTCGTTACAAAATACTTACATAGATTACCAGGCAGGAAGAGCTGCTCGAGCAGATCTTTTTTATGGACAGATCAAAGTTTGCGGGAGTGTTAATGGGGCAGTGTACTGTTGGGAACTTTCCATCAGCTCCAGTTTTAGGCTTCGAGTCGAGTTGGTTGCCATAAGGGGCGCAGCCGATCTACTGCTCTGGAACGCAGTCTCCTTCAAAGTGTTGACTACTCACTACGATAGTAGAGCTGAAATAATAGCCTCGAATTCGCTGCCTCTGCGCTCAAGAATTGTAAAGGGTATTGCGGGAAACTATAAGGCTGATGAGCTTGCTGGAACAGCCACTTAATTCTTAATAACTGCGAAGTGGAAACGGGCTTCTGAGTTGACTTCTTGTAACTACTGGAGTGTTGGGTCTCAGGCGAGCTCAACAAGCTTTGGTTAACTGCTAGAAGCTGTCCAGCCGCATGATCCTGCTATCTCAGTGTAAACCGAAAGAGGTCTAGGGAACACTTCGCTTACAACAAGGTCGACCTTTCAATAGTTGTAGGAGTTCTAAGTAAACACTGTTCAATCAAGATTCATTCAGCTGTTTGGAAGAAGATGTAATAGAATCATGTCAACACTTCCTCCTGGAATGTCTCGCCTTTGTTAGATGCTTACGTCTCATACTTTTAGAGATCCGGATGTAGTACATACATATACAAATAAAATACCTAAGCGGACTTGTGTGAGGTTGAGTACTTTTTTGCCGATAGATAGCTGATTTCCTATGGCTTCACAAAACTCTATGCATAAAATTCTTAAGGTTATATGCCGTCTGGCTAAGGCTTGAGCTATTTAACCAAAGTTAAACGGCTGTCATCTTATTTTCCGCTTTGATCTCCGGTAATGTTGCCTATTTTTCGACATTTGGTTCGTAGTTTTGTATCTCCGACAAACAACACTTCTTCGTCAAACTCCATACATTTTTTAAATTTTAATTTGTTTCTAATATATTGTATATTTTCTGTCCAATATTAACATAAACCCAAAAATTACGACGCAAGCAAAACACGTAAAATTTTTAGAGTTTCTCTTGATGAAATAATCAAATTTCGACTTCGATTAACTGAGTATGTGCTTGATATAGCTGAAAGAATCCGTTGCTCAAACATTATTGGTCAGCCCACAGAAGCTTGACAAGAAAATGACTGTTTATAACTTCTAACAAAGCCGAATGAACTCTCATAAAGCTTCGGGATATTGTTCAAGGAAGGAAATTGATTTCATTTTTCTGAATAGTTTACTGTTGAAGTCTGTTTTATGCTTAGTTTGAGTGAATGACTAAGGAAAATTCCTCACCGATCCTACTAAGCATGTACTGAAATATCGGATGGATCGAGAGTTGATCGAAAAGTTAGTTTTCTCTAGAGTTGGAAGCATTACAGCATCGACTTTGAACAATCTACAGCCGGTGCTACGTTATTGGAATTTACCCGGCGTTCATTCGACAAAGGGCTGACCGAGCAGATCTGTTTGAGTAAGACTGAAGGAAATGTCGTTTATGGGGTCCAAATATATAAAATTCTGTAGAATCTCTTTTTATCATACTGTTCGAAAGTCAGAAAAACTCCACCTAACCGATTAGACTGCGATCGGCGGCTAATGCTTAACGCGTTAGATGACGAGTAGCGATAAACCCCGTATTGACGGGTGCAACATACAGAGGCTTGTTTTTCACACTTTATCAGCAGCGTTGTTTACACTTCTCTTTTGTGCTGTTTAATTTTATTTTTGATGATTTTTGTAAAATTTTCCACAGCTGTGACAAATAAGGCCATGGTGGCCAACAAAAAAAAAAAAAGCAAACAATTAAATGCGGAAAAAAACCGAATGCTTTGCAAGTGGATAATTGATTTCTGTGATTGCCGTTTTCGTTTTGGACTCGAAAAGTTACGCGTTATGTGGGGCATTGCTGAGCGATGATTTAACTTGTTATTGTTGATTCGGTTAATCAAGATATTTTTTATCGATAATTTGCAGAAATGAAAAAGGCATGAAGCAAAAAAGAAAATAAAAACCGTTATCAAGGTATAAACATGCATGCAGTTAAGAATACTCATGCCAATAAGTATTGAGTATATGTTTGTATGTACATATGTATGCGTGTGACTACTCACGAGAATTCAGGCAGTTAACTGCTTTTCAACGGAATTGGGTAAAATACCGAGTGTGTCGCACCGGAATGCAAATTGTCAATATTTTGTTGAATTATGCGAACTATCAGCGCGATGAGTAGCGACTGCAAACACACACATCCACACACGCACACTTACGTAATATGAGGTGTGTTTGCTTGTGCGAAGTCTGGGAACTACCTCAAGCGGTCGCTTATCGCATTGTGACGCGTAAATATCGCAAATACCAACACCCACACATACACATATCAAAACATATGTACATATAAACAGATAGGCTTAATAAGTACGTGTATGCTGCTGTGATAATTGTCGACATGTTAGCGCACAGGTGAAGACAAATTGTAGTTGTTTCGAGAAATTACTTTCATTAATTGGAAAAATATTTCTCCATGTATTTACATTCTGAAGGCATGGGTATAGAAGTAAGTACATATACATATATGTATGGTATGCTTGTTTCTTCTTTAAGTGCTTGTGTACGAATGCATATTTTAGCAATTAAAATGGCACATTATCAAGCAATCGCGTCATTGAACTCAATTTGGGTCAGGTTGCCTTCAAAGAAGACAGAGAAGGTCAAAGTGTTCACAAGACGGTGCGGAACATTTGAAAATTTCATTTTACTTTCATTAAGTAAATGGAGTACCTACATATTAATTGGATAGAGCGTGACTGGTCTAAAGGAAGATTCTAACAAACTTGATCTTCAGCAGGCGCTCTCGGGTAAACACCAGAGGGTCTCCGCGACGTTCAAATCTTTATAAGTACACAAAGTTGGTTTCAAATCCATTTTATAGGGCAAATTTATCAGCCAGCGCGAATAGGGGATCGCAGTAGCAAGGGGGACCTGTGGAAACTTTTTTTTTTTTTAAGGTGGGCGTGGCCTCACCCTCTAATAAATTTAATTTAGATACATGCATCTTTCCTAAGGGCTATTCTAATAAAATTAGCTTAGCACAAAATATATAAGAATTACTACCGAAAAAAAATGAAAATGGATGAAATCGGAAGATAACCCCGCTCACTCCGTATATAACGGTACTGTTAAAAACTACTGAAAGCGCAATAAACCAGTAACTACATAGGGCAGTGATATTAAATTTTACACTCTAGATGTTATGAGAGGGTTTTAAGGAAGCTAATATGAAAATTGGACCATGAGCAACGCCCTCTTTTTGCTGAAATCCCATATCTCGGGATCCGACTGACCGATTTCGGCAAAATTTGATGCGTGGTATTCTTCTCATATTCCTATGTCACAGTATGAAAATGGACGAACTCGGACAACAACCACACCTACTTCCCATATAACAGAACTTTAAATTCCATTTAATCCTTTCACTTTCCAGTACATAAATAAAGAAGAAATAAATATAACATTAAATTCCATTTAATCCTTTCACTTTCCAGTACATAAATAAAGAAGAAATAAATATAACAGAATTAAATTAATTAACCACGAATAATGCTCTTAGTGTATGCCACCTTATGGCCAAAAATTACCCGATTCCAACCAAAACTGTTCAAGCCCTAGTTACCGAATCTCTGGACCCCAATATATATAGTTAACTTTTAGCCGAAAATTTGGCTTAATGAGTAAGATACACAATCGAAATTAAGACAGAAATCTGTCCTGCAAAAATAATAACCCTGCATGTCAAAAATGTGTTGAATCGGGCCCATGCTTTCCTGAGCATATACCTAAATCAAGATTTTCGAATTTCCGGGTGACTTTATCCTGTATATATCGGCCAATATTTGCCTCATGCCGAATATGTCGGTCAGTGTGTGAGTTATATGCTTGGGTAATAACATGATCTCCGAAAAAAATTGTTCAGATCGGATTACTATAGCATATAGTATACTTCCATCAGTGCCGGATTAGCCAGGTAGCAAGAGTAGCAAATGCTACGGGCCCCGCGAATCGAGGGGCCCGCGCTCCAACTAAGTGTAATTAAGAAACTATCAATTTAGATGGAGCGTTAAATATCCTTGCATGCTTCAAACGCGAAGCGCTTAGGCTATGCTTCACTTCCACTTTCCACCTGAAAATCTAAAACTCGATTTCGTCACGTTAAATCGTAAAAATAAGTACGTATTTCACGAACTTCTTAACTTTATTGTTCTAATGTTTAATTATAAATATTGTAATCGATATATTTAGACTACTATCTATACTAGGTACATTTCTACTCAACAAGCGTCCAGATTTTTATTTTTTTATTAATATCCATTAATTTTTATATCAAAATAAAGTTAAATTTCCGCCGAATACTGCTATTGTGAATTTTTATTAATGAAATAAATATTTTCATAAAACAAAATAAAAATAAAATCATTATCGAATAACTCTAGATTTTGTATGCTTATTAAATTTTTACAATATTTTTATTGGAAATAATTGTTTAACGATATTCTTGTGACCTTCCTTATTATAAAAAAAAACATTATTTTATATCATAAAACACAGCAATTAAAATTTTCTATATATTTATTTCTTTTTCCAGCGAACGCTGACCTCTTAACAGGGCAAAAATTTTTACTTCAGTCCAACCTTAAGAGCAAGGTGTTTCAGAGTCTCAAGTCATGTTCTGCCATCTGCACCAGTGGAAAGATTTGTTAAGTTCTTGGACATGAAAGGACATTCTGCTGAACAACTAGCTCAAAGTTAACTAGATTTCTTGAGTGAGAGTGGCATTTATAACAAAAATTGTCGTGGGCAATGCTATTATAATGCCAGCAACATGAGTGGGAAATACATCGGCTTACAAGCCCGAATTAAGAAAATAAATAAGTATGCAGAAAATATTCAATGTCTTGCACATTCATAAAATTTGGTTGCTAAGTGCGCTGCAGACTGTTGTATAGGAGTATTACTTTTTTTCGATTTCATTAAAAACCTCTATATAATTTTTTCCACTTCTACCTATCGATAGAGTCGTCTTACGAACGCATTTAAAGATTCTACTTCAAAAATTCCGATTTTGAAACGGTTATCGGACACTAGGCTGATGCTACGATGACACTCTTATGTGGTTTTATCAATTAAGCAAGTATTGAAAGACATTTTCAATAACGTGGATCAAAAAGTGGAGCGCCATAATAAAGCTTACGGACTACTATTACGTGGAGCGAAGTCCTAGAACGCTTGCAAGCGACTAGTGCTTCGCTGCAGTCGTCTGATCATGACCTTAATAAATGGATACGCCCTTTATAAATAATTATATGGCTACGTCCAAGCAATGTTATCCACTTTTTGAGGTATTGAGGCAAGAGTCAAAGATCAGACCTACTGTGAAGAATACCAGCAACAGACATCACGACGAAAAAAGCAAAATACAAAGTACGACCATTTCAGCGGCTCTACTACACTCGACGACTTTAATGAAAATCAAACACCTGAACAACGTTTCAAATTTGAGGTGTTTATTGTCATTATTGATAACGTACTGTCTGCTTTAACTGAACGTATGAAAGCATATCATAAAATGTCTAGTGTCTTTGAAGTATTTCGACAGCTAAAATCTCTTACAACAAAAGAGATTTTTGAACAATCCTCCAGTATGGTCGGTGCTTACGAAGGTGATTTGTAGAAGAGCTCAGGCGGCGAATTAGTGCAGTTCGCTGAGCTGCTGCAAACAGATGTGGCAACTGTTATTGACAGCAAGAAACAGGAGCCTCTGGAACAGCAAAACTACAAACTTTTATTAAATAACTCCTTAGAATCGTGTTTCCCAAACTTAGAAATTGCTTTGCGAATTTTACTTATCTCTCATGATCACTAATTGCAGTGGTGAACGTTCTTTTGCAACATTAATTAAAGAACACGATGGGCAAAGAACGTCTTAATCATCTCACTTTGTTGAATATAGAGCATGACTTGCTTAAAGAACTCGATATTGAAAGTATTATCTTTGAATTTGCCTATAATAAATCCAGAAAAGTTTATTTGTAACAATTTTGTTTCATTTAGTACCCTAAGCTTGAAAACCTATACCAAACCAAAGGCCCCTTGACAGAATTTGCTATAGGCCCCGCGCTAGTTTAATCCGGCACTGGCTGCCATACAAACTGGACACATATGTAGTTACTAAAAGAAATACACCTGTGAAGAGTATATTAGCTTCGGTGTAGCCGAAGTTAAGGATTTTTCTTGTGTTTGATCTGCTTTGACGTGGCTTTTTCGGCTTCGACTCATCTTTGCTACAATATTTGGCCGTAAGCATAGATTCAAGACTCATCGCCAGTAATAATATGTTTCATGACATCCTGGTTGTCGGAAAGCATTGTTGCACAGACGTTATCACAATGGTTTTTAATGATCTTACCAATATTCTAACGCCTTATATTAAACAGTTTTCTTGTTTTTTGCCCACCGTAAAAGAGATAGATATATGTATGTACATAGGTACATTTAAACATATACATAGATCACAAAACTTTTCATATGGTATACACAGATTATAATTACATCACTATTAAATACACATTTTCAGATACCTTCACTGCATTAAAAAGCCTCCAAATGAAATGCTAAATGTGTTTATAAAAAACAACATTGCGCTGTCCTCATTTACCGTTAAATGCCATGACTTTTCACTCGCACATCCCAATTTCCAATTATAGACTAGATAGTGTCTGGCGTCTAGACATTTTATTTGCGTAATCAAATGTGCATATTTATGTTTATATACATACATAAGTAAATACATATATATGTGTGTGCCTTATGTAAATAAATAAATATATACATACACTTACGTACACGTGAGGATCATTATGTATGCTCGTGTCTTATGCCAGAAGAAAGCGCGCCAATACAATTTAAATTTTTAATATAATTTTATGCCGATGTCTATAATTTTTAATTCACCATGCATTATGTTGTCGTTCTGATTGCGGCCGCATACAATGTGTTGCTGCATTTTTACTGCTATGTTGTATTTATAATTTAATTTTTTTTTTAACAATTTGTCGAATTTTCATTTTAATGAGTTGTTTTTGTTGCTGCACATGCCACTTTATTTCTATATATGTACATGCTTACATACGTGTGTATATTTGTATGTTCGTGTGTGCGTTTATTTCGCTTCGTGCCGTTTAATTTCACTTTAAATGCACATTTTAATGGCCGTGGCACTATCAGCGCCATTTCAGTGTGCATCTCGAGAGCATTTTTGTTGTTGCGTTGTTGTTGCTGTTGTAGCGTTGCACACTTAATTTAGACATTACCGCTTGGGCAGAGGCAGCTCATGCGACCGTGTGCGCCCATGTTCATTGCCAAGAAAGTCAGCCACGTCAGTCTATCACTCAGCCACTTTGTCTGAGCGCCGCTGCGGCTGTTGTTGCTGCTGTTGTTGTGTGCGGCGCTAAGTTGTCTGATTTTTCGTTGGCGCACTGAGAAAGCGCCTATAAAGTGTGCGATAATCGCTCGATGGCAAATAATAAATGGAAATGGGAAAAATTTGCAATAATAAGAAATATTTTCTATTGCTTGGATGTGATGAGAGAGTTCATATTAGACAATAAGTACTTCATTAAATTTATGTTTTTAATGTAGCGCTAAGCTGTGTACACAGTAAAACTGAGGGTGTGAAATATGAATGGATTCTTAATTGAAATATTTTCTTTTATGTCTTCAATTGATCTTGAGGCATAAATACTTAAAAAAACGTTACAATTTTTGATCTTCTCAAGCCATAATATTCGCTCTAAACAAAAATGTCCCCACAAATTGTAAATTAAACGCAAAATATTTACATAATTCTTTTTCTTTACTGGCGTAGACGGCCGCGGTGCCGCGGTCGCAATTATAGCCGAGTTAACAACAGCGCGCCAGTCGTGTCTTCTTTTCGCTACATGCCGACAATTGGATATTTCAAACGAAGCCAGGTCCTTCTTCACTTGGTCCTTCCAACGGAGTGGAGGTCTCCTCTTCCGCTGCTTCCCCCGGCGGGTATTGCGTCGAATACTTTCAGAGCTGGAGTGTTATCGTTCATCCGGACAACATGACCTGGCCAGCGTAGCCGCTGTCTTTTAATTCGCTTAACTATGTCAATGTCGTCGTACAGCTCATCGTTCCATCGAATGCGATGTTCGCCGTGGCCAATGCGCAAAGCACCATAAATCTTTYGCAGAACCTTTCTCTCGAAAACTCGCAACGTCGACTCATCTGTTGTTGTTATCGTCCAAGCCTCTGCACCATAAAGCAGGACGTGAATAATGAGTGACTTCGTCTTTGTTCGTCGAGAGAAGACTTTACTACTCAATTGTCTACTACCTGTTGGCAAGCGTAATCCTGCGTTGGATTTCCAGGCTGACAATGTTGATGGTGTTTCTACTGGTTCTTAAATAGACGAAATTATCTATAACTTCAAAGTTATGACTGTCAACAGTGACGTGAGAGCCAAGTCGCGAGTGCGACGACTATTTGTTTGATGACAGGAGATATTTCGTCTTGTCACAGCCGGACCAATTTGTTTTACTTCCTTGTCCAGTCTGAAGAAATCAGAACTAACGGCGCGGGTGTTGAGGCCGATGATATCAATATCATCGGCATACGACAGCAGCTGTACACTCTAATAAAACATTTGCAATTATTCATCAATATTTATTTTGTCGCACTTTTTGGGATGACCTTCAGCTCCCTCAGCGAATTTTGTTTTATCTCTTCGATCGACAGAAAACGTGTTCCTTTCCGATGATTGTTGAGTCGTTTACCTGTCAAACTCATAAATGTCTCATTCGCAGTTATAATGCTCTCCATGAATATGGAATCGGAATTCGCGCGATCAGGCATGTCAAAAGGTACTGTTTTTGAAAATTAAAAAAAAAAATTAGTTTTATCAAGACGAGTCGAACAAGAACGCATTTCATACCCAAAGTGTCCATCAAAATCATTCGAACGGACGATGCCCAGCTCTCCTACCATCTATCACAATTTTTTCATATTTTCACGAACGAGGCATGTCTTCAACGATCGCTCGACCCTCTTTGAACACTGTAAGCCTTTTCGAATATTCGCAACGATTCCGCACCACAATTTGGTTATAAATACAAAGTTTGAAACAAATTATTTTATTATTATTATTATTTACCCGCCATTTTTACAAACATAAAAATTTCGACTACTTAGTCCTCCGATTCATATACCATATCTACTCGTAAGTATATGTATAATAAAAATATATTGTTTTTGGTTTTGGATTTGAGCACAAAATAAATTATCAGAATTCTCTGCAGAACTTTTTCTGGACCTAGATAATAGTCTGAGTACCATAATATTACATAAGAAGGCCTCAAATATACTTTAAGTAGTTCAAAATATAGAAAATATGGCAAAGACTTCTTCGAGCCGTACGATGCTGGACGAGGCTTTAGACAGTGACAAAAAGTGATTCGGGGCACTAATCTGTACCTTAAAAGTACAATGCTTTTGGGCTACGGAGATGATATTGACATCATAGGTCTTAACAACAGAGCCGACGGCGCAATATTTTCCAGCCCTGGAAAAGACACGAAAGCGGTTTTATGTTGAACGAGGGAAGGACAAAGAATCTGGAAGCCACACAGATAATTTCTTCACGTCTGAGAATATAGTATGTCACTGTTGGCAGCAATACATTTTAAATGTGAAATACTTTGTACATTTCGGAACCACTACTCCTGAAGTAATTTCGAGGAATGGTGCCGATTGGTAGCCGGCAAAGGATGTATAATAATCTAAGCCCGTTCCGGTTACCTAAACCCGACTGTTGTGGTAACGGTATAAATCCCACCAACCATGTATGCCTGGAGATTAGGTGCTACTTTGGCAACGTCTTTGCAGAAACAAGGACGATGACGAACCGAGATGAGAAAGCACTTGAGTATTCGATATAACTGTTCTCCAAAACCTCTTTGTGAGGTTTGTGAGTGATGAAAATGGAATCACGAACTTTATAAGCTCTATTGAGACTTGGATAAAATTCCTAGTAATGCGCCATGATAATTTTTGGGCTTGAGTTGCCACACTTTAAGGGAATTAATTATTTATGCTGAGTTTGCTTCATACCTTCATTAGTGCCTTAGTTATTTGGTGTAAAATAAAATAAGAATCAGATGAAATGCCTTCTATGGGAAATTGACAAGGTTATTGTAATTAAAGTAATTTTTGTCATCTGCAAAACCAACATCTTCAGATTTCGAAGTTGTACCAAGATACTACATATCTCAATTGCACTCAAGTCATCGGACAGAGAAACCGGACAAGCGCATCGACAGACATACGGAAATCCGTTCCTCAGCCTGATCACTTTGATTTATACTTCTTACTTGCTTTTTCTACCTTACTTCTAACAGCTCAATTATATTTACAGCTTACAAACAACTATTAGAAGATTAATTATAACAAGAAGTACAAATATTGTACCTTGAACAACATGTGAGCGTTTAACAAGGAAACATTTTTGCAAGTGTAAATTAATACATAAAATTGATAAATCTAATATTTAATGAGGCACATGATGTCTAATTGCATTTATATATTTATATGTACATACATAAATACATATACATACATATGTATGTATTTGTTTATGCAGCTATTGAATGCTTTTAATTTGCACGAGTTCATGTCGGTAGCAAAGTGGGGAAAGGCCAGCTAGGCATGTGATCGCTGTGCAAATGGCGCAAATGAGAAATCCCACAGCAATAAAATAAATAACATTATCTATTATGTGCATAATTAAAATAATATGTTTTTATTTGTACAATTTCTATGTTTAAATGAAATATAGATAAATAAAATAATAATATTTATCGAAAGTTCACAGCCTAACACGGGAAAAGGCTGGGAAAATGGCAAGTTTTGGGAAATTGTAAAATAATAGAAGGGCAGCGAAACTGATGTATCGTAAGCAAAAGAGAATGGGTCATATATAATATATGAAGGGGAACACACATTGTTTTTTTTTTTTTTTTTTTTGTTAAAAACATATGAGTACTTAAAAAAGTTTTAATGATCGTGGTAAAAGAAAGAAAGATAGAATTTTGTTTGAATATTTTTAAGAGAAACGAAAGCAAAATTCAGTTCATTCGGCGCAGTTTAATTAAAATTCCTGCAACTACGAGCACGTTTCAACCATCAGTAGTGAATGGTTTTTAATAGAAGAATTTCAATATTTCACTATCTTTGTTTTTAGAGATTTATAAAGGTTTTACTGAGCTTTGTTGATTACATACTTGGGTATCTGCCAAAAAACAATAAAAATTTTGACCAAACTCTACCACAGTTTGGAAAATTGATGAAAGCAGTTGTGTAGGATGGCTAAGTGAAGGAAATTTGCTCCGCAACTGCTGTACCAATCGACTTAAAATTTTCACATAACCTTCTTAGAAAAAATTTTCAAGACATTGTAACCATTAGCACCTACAACAACGTCAGCCTCGAAATCCAACACAGAATAAAACTTACCAACAGATGCTACTTCGCACTGAGTAGCCAATTGAGAAGTCTCTCTACGAACAAAGGCCAAATTCAATAACTCATCATGATAGTCCTGCTATATGGTACAAAGGCAAGGACGATGTCGTCCAAATGGATGAAAACCCTCCATCTCTGAGAGAATTCCACTTAGTACCCGCAGTGGGAGCGGAGTAGGGGGAAGACCTCCACTAAGTTGGAAATACCAGGTGAGTAAAAATGTGACTACGCGTGGAATACCCAAGTGGCGCCAAACAGCGAAAAGGAGGAAGGACTGGCGTTCTGTTGTAATTGGTACATTACTACATGCATATATATGTCACAGTTCGAAGTGGGCGAAACCGAATTGCAATCACGCCTAGTTTACAAATAACACAATTATTATAACTTTTAAAGAGTGCTACATTATGACCGAAATCCAACCAAAGTATCAAATATGCCGACCATAGTACCTATAGTTGACTTTTAATTGCAAATATCGGTTAATACTCGTATGTGAAATTCAGAAATATTCCTTTCTTGACAATAGCATGTCTCGGATCAAGAGTACAACAATTTTCAAACTTCCAGGTAACTTTATACCACATACTTCTTCAGCCAATATGTGAGTTATCTCAATGAAAGGTTAAGGAGTATGTTTTACTTATAGCCCTAAATAGAAAAAAATGCGATGCTTTGATTTAATAGGCATATAACCTAGTTATATCAGGATTTTCGCTCATTCGGCTGACTTTACTCCATGTGATTGGTGATGGCATTTGGGTTACCTCAATGACAAAGAACATTTTATTAGTATGTGGCATTTTTAATTTTTTATTTCTAAGTGGATATAACCGCCCAATGAAGTCCCAGTCGCTCATAGAACCCTCTACAACAATTACATCAAACCAAAAGGCAACGCAAAATTCAGGTTTTCCTTGACGAATTGCATAAGTTACTCTCAAGTACCGCTAAATACTAATAATATTCACATTATTCCTTAAAATTACGCAAGTTTTGTTTAAATTATGTGGCTCTGCCATACAAGCAGCCACAACTTGGGTCCAACTTCATTACCAATTTGCACACTATTGACCTCCACTTGCGGCAAACGAGTTGGAAAACGCTTAATTTCAATTCAATAATTCCGCACACATGCAAGGCTACATTTATGGGTGTCTTAACACTGCGAATTGCATGTGTAACTGCTAGCATCATGCGCCCCATAACCCACACTTCTTTCAGCTTTATTTGCTTTATGGCCATGCCGCAAACATTCAGTCAGGCAGCTAGCCGCATAGCAAACATACAACATATGGCAGCCTCGTCCAACGCGGCACTTCGGGCAAGCGACCGACTGCGTTGGCCGGTCAATACAATGACGATGTGTTTTGCATGGGAATATGCGTGTGTGTGCGTTTCTTTTGCTGGATAATGCAATATTGTGGAATAATTAAGTTGCGCTTGAAACCAATCATACGGCGGCGTGGTAAGCGTATCAATGCAACAACGGCAACACTAATAAAAACAACAACCATTGCATTGGCAATGCCACGCCAACGCAGCGAACGCCAACACAGAATACTCATACGCCCTGTAGGTCCTTAAAGGGCGCATGTTTACTCAAATTGCTATATTTTTATACCCTTAACAGGGAATGTTAAGTTTGAAGTGATGTTTGCAGCAGTTTGATGGAAACGTCGGAACACCTATAAAGTGTAGATATATATGTATACATCAATGATCAGCCAGACGCACTGAGTCGATTTGTTTGTCTGTGGTCGGTCTTTATATAGATATGCATGTATACGGGCAATGTTTGAGGTATCGTGCTGAAACTGGCAAACATTTTTTTCATTCTCAAAAGCTGCTACGTTGTTGGAATCGCCGATTTGGAACTACTATAGCATATTGCTGCCATATAAACTCACCAGTCAAAATTAAGTCATAGTATGGAAAACTTTTTTATTTGACGAGATATCTGCAGGAAATTTGATATGGATTACTGCCCAATCCAATACTGTAATTTCTGAAGAAATTTCTTTGGATCGGGCTACTATAGCATATTGCTGCCATATAAGCTCACTAGTCAAAATTAAGTCATAGTATGGAAAACTTTTTTATTTGACGAGATATCTACACGAAATTTGATATGGATTACTGCCCAATCCATATCTGTAATTTCTGAAGAAATTTGTTTGGATCGGGCTACTATAGCATATTGCTGCCATATAAGCTCACTAGTCAAAATTAAGTCTTAGTATGTCTATATATGTATGTATGTAGCTGGTATACAACCTGTCATACAAAACTAAATTCTTGTATGATAACTTATTTATTTGTAAAGGGTATTATTTCATATTCTTGTTATTGTTGTTGCCAGCTTTGCACATAAACGCTGCAAAGCAAGCACTTTCCTCGTGTGGGCGTTTTAATTGCAAAATTTTCAACCTTGCCACACAGTCCATATTGTTGGATCAGCGCGCGGACATACTGTTGGACTGCCAGCGTTGGCTACAAGCGGATTATAACAACCGAAAAATGAAATAAACTACATAATAGTCATATTACAAGCCACAAAAGCAACAATAACAATTATGCATTTAGATTATCAACCGGTCTCTGCTACCCATCGCTAGAGCAGCAACCGCAGTCATATAAACATACACAATACATGCAAGTTAATGTGTGTTGGTGTCTGTGCTTCTAGTCATTATCGTCTCTGAGGTTTCCAAGTGTAAAATGAAATTATCATGGGCGAATTCAATTATCCTTGGACTCGCAACAAAGCGTCTGATGCGCAGCCACCGGTTATTTTACCTAAATATGTGTGTGTGTTTGAAAATATGTATGTACATAGGTATGTATGTGGGAATATATACTTTGTGTATATACATACATACATATATGTATGTGTGACTACATGCATATGTGTTTGTGCGCTTGTTCCTTGAACTAATTACAAGTACGCGCTGACCAGAGCGAGCAATGACCCGAAACACTCATACACACACAGCTGCTCACGCATATTTCACCGTAAATACATATGAACATACATATATGTATATACATATGTACATAAGTATGCCCATCTGTCAAATTGCAATCGGGTGCTTGAGTGCTGGACCGCGCCAACCAACGCATAATCGAATCAAATCACTTATTTCTGTTCGTCTGTTTGATTGCATGTGCGTGTGTGTGTGTTGGCGTAGGCTTGGCTGCAGCGCTCTGCTTTAACTTAACTTTCGCTATTGTTGTTGTTGTTTTTCTGTTTACATGACGTGGGAAATTTGATTTGTGTTGTGATTGTTACATCAACAGCCGGAGGCCACTCGTCATGCCGGGACCTTTTGCTGGCTGGTTGTCAATTGTGATGAAAAGGACAACAAAGCTTTTGCGGTAACGAAATTAAATGTGTCCACATGTTGAACTATGCATGCGCCCACGCTCAGGCAACTAACTGTCTGCTGTTGGGATGCATAGCGTGTGATAAATGAGCAGCCAATGTAGGAGTTATAAATGCCGAGTGATTATAGAAAGCTTCCGCCTTAAAAAGCGCTATCTCGAAACAGTTTTTAGACCCATGGTCCCATATAAGGCCCATACACGACACACAAATGCATTTTGTGTTCGTTCTTCACACAGTGAACATGTGCCACAGGCAAGCAGAACAGTTCTTGGAATTTATTTCTAATGTAGCACTTTTATCTATTTCTTTGTATTTCGTTAATAAGTTATTCCAACTTTAATTTTTCTCAATTTTATTTTTATATTTATCACATTTCGTTTTGCAAATTGCTAATTAATTTTTTTTTAAGATTAATAAATTCTGATACGAAATCTTTATGAATGGGGTAGCCTGCTTTAGAAACTTCAAACAATCGATTTTTTTTTTGTTTTTGCTTAAATCTCTTTAAAAATTACCTTAGAATATGTCCCCAAAGTTATAGATGAGAATTCGAAATTTTATCGCAGCTTGAAGAGAAATAGTGACCGACCGTCTAGCAGATATATGAGGGCTTGGGCGCAAAGCGAAAACTTTGACGCGCGATTTCTCGGTTTTTGATTTGGCGACTAAACGTCGTATGGAATATGTATGGGGCAAATTTTATTCTGCTTGCCATTAAAGCATCTTCTATTTAAACTATAATGAATAAACTAAGAAAAGTCAAGTTTGAACATGTTTTTAAACAACATTAAGTAAAATTTCTTTTGGACAAAAACCACTTTTTTCAATTTTAAATTTTACACTTTTTTTTGGAATTTTCTTAGTTTAATTAAAAGATAAGTTATTAAAAAATATGAATCATTTAGAATTTTTTGTTTCTGATAGAAATTGCGACCTGCATTCTGCCCGCCGTCCGAAAAATGCACATGCGAGATGCATCGAGCAATTGCTGACCAAAGGCAAAATATCAAAGATTTCGTATCCAAAAAATGTGTGAAAGATGTTCAGATATATAACTATAAAGTCTAGAAATTTCACTTGAATAAATTATTTATTTCCCTCCCAAAAAAATCCCCAAAAAATCGATTTTTTGAAGCCTCTAAAGCAAACTCCCCCCTTAACACATGTCATTGTTCGTCCGCGTTCTTCACGACACACATGTGCGCACACCCATCGTAAAAAATCAAACATTTTCGCGAACATTGAACGGTACGCGCACAAGCCCATACACGAGTAAACCGCATGCGCACACATACCGATTGAACGCACTTACATATGTGTCGTGTATGGGCACTTTTAGGTAAAGTTGTTCAGAAAGTTTATTAGAATATTTCGCGCATAAGCAAAATTACCCATTTCTTGGCTCAATGCTAATCGATCCGCTCTAATGTACTTACAAATGTATACATATGTATGTATGTATGTATATGAATGAGCTGTCTTTCCGTCTTTCGACCGAGATATCGATCTGAAATTTTATGCACGTCCTTACGTTATTAAGAAGCTGCTTATTCGTGAGTATGGTCGATATCGAACCACTATAGCTTATAGCCACCATAGAAACTCGACGAACCAAATAAAGTTTTTGTATGGAAAACTTTTTCATTTGACGATATATCCTCATGAAATTTGGCATGGATTATTTTTTAAGGCAACGCTATGTTATATGAAGAAATGTTCTAAATCGATTAACTATAGCATAGAGCTGTAATATAAACTCACCAGTCAAAATTTGGTCTTAGTAGGGAAAACTTTTTTAATTGACGAGATATCTTCACCAAATTTGGTGTGGATTATTGCTGAAAGCGATGATATATTATGTGAAGAAATGTTCTATATCGGTCCACTATAGCATATAGCTGTCATATAAACTCACCAGTCAAAATGTGGTCTTTGTAAGGAAAACTTTTTTAATTGACGAGATATCTTCACGAAATTTGGTGTGGATTATTGTTTAAGGCAATGCTACTACTTCTGAAAATTGTTTATAAATCGTACCATTATAGCATATAGCTGCCATACAAACTGACTGATCAAACTTAAGTTCTTGTAAGGAAACCTTTTTTAGTAGAGGAGATATCTCCACGAAATTTAGCATTAATTATTTTTAAAGGCAGCGGTAATATACCTGAAGAAATTTTGCAGATCGGAACACTATAGCATATAGCTGCTATATAAACTCTCTGATCAAACTTAAGTTCTTGTACGGAAAACTTTTTTATTTGACAAGATATCCTCATGAAATTTAATATGGATTATTTCTTAACGCAATGCTACGATGTCTGAAAAAATGGTTTCAATCGGACCATTGTAGCATATTGCTGCCATACAAATTGTCTGATCAAACTTAAGTTCTGGTATGGAAAACTTTGGTACTGTTAAAGTTTTTTTTGTTTTTTTTTTTTTTTTTGCTTTTGTTTACCATTCAAAATATACGAAATGATAAAATTCAGCAATAAAAATGTATAAATAGCACGCTAGTCACCCACGCGCGCGTGCCTTAATATGTCACAGGCTTAATTTAGCATTTTATAATTGTTAAAATGCGTTTTAAATATAAATTAATAATTAGAAAAATATTTTCGCCTACGAAAGCCGTCACTAATAACTTAAGTTCTGCACTTAAATGGTCTACTAAGTCTATTATCTACCGAAATATTGAACTACTACGCTATACATCAACAAAGCAATCGCCCAACTTAGCCGCTGACGTATAGCATAAGCTAGAACTACCTAAATGCTCGACTTTTTTGGAACATGAACTATTTTTTTTATGGTAAAACAACGAGTTTTTTGCAAGCAAAGTTGTGATTCATCATTACTCGTTTGTTATTATTTTTATTAATGGTTGTGTGTGTGCATGTTATTGTGTGCTTGAATTGAAGTACCGCTATAATGGAAATCAAGCAGCTGTTTGTAGGCGATGCCATTAAATCAACAGCAACAGCTGACTCAGCGGCGCGCTGCGCAAAGAATCGTCATGTTATCGCCACTACAAGCGACATACACACTCACGCATATACAAACAGTGACAAAGTGTAAATTCAACGGCATATAAATTGTTTATAATTTTGCACATATTATATTTTTCCAATTTGTTTATGATTTCGACGCGATTTACTCTCGATTGTTTAAGGTGCATGTGTATGTGTGTGTATATTTTTTTTGGTGTATGGATTACAATTGCAATTGCGCGCATTATTGTTGCTGCTGTTGTTCTTCTTTTAGTTTTTGTTGTTGTTGTTGCAACATATACGTATTGTATTGTTGTTGTTGCTTTAATTTTTCAATTGTATTATATACAATTTGATAGTCGGATGTTGTGCGTCGTTAATTTGTTGTTGTATTTGCATTGCATGCGCCTGTGTGTGTATGTATGTGTGTGAGTGCGTGTGCATTGAAATTTGTTTACGACTTCGCTGACTATTGTTATGACATAATGATGTCGTTGATTTTCTTGAATACAAAACTTGTTTTTTTTTTTTTTTTTGCGATTTTTCAGCGTGCACGCAGCGCGCGAATGCTCAGCTAGCTGCTCACTAAGTGCCCACAAACATATACATACGCATGCACGTATTTGTTGTAATTCCACGATGTGCATTTGTTGTATTTATGTAATCATGCTTTTTTTTGCGGAAATTGCGAATTTCATTTTGATTTTTTGTTTACAATTCGTAATTGCCGCCACTGCCACCGCCAACCGCTTCCGATCAAGCGCAGTTAGCCTCCGCGCAGTTAGAGGCGCCGAAACGCACTCGCAACGGGCGGGCAAGCAAACGTTTTAATTGTACAACAAAAACCGAATTTGCAAAACAACACATACAAGCATGCACACACATATACACATACCAAACATACATACATACATATGTATATCGATATATATGTACATATGTACATATTTACCAATTTGACATTGAATGGCGCGCCAGCCGAACGCCGCTGTGATAATGATAATCGGCTTGATAATCCCTATTATTTACAATGCAATTGTGATTTCGTAATATTCGAATGTCAATGTGTGTGCGTTTCGTGTAAAGACACTCAACACCATTAACATATAGACACATAACGCAATTTATATGTATGAAAATGGCTTGGCAATATTTATGACTGCCAATTTGCTTTTGATAGTTTTGTTGGGTTCATTGATTTATTGCTTTAATACGCGATTTATGTTCATGTATGCAGACATACATATGTATGTACATACTAAACATATTTACATATATACATATGTATGCATGTATTAGTATGTGTAAAGTTTTTCTACATATTCACTATCCACAAGATATTGAGGTATGGGCTAAAAAGGGCTAAATTCATATTAAACTTTGCTTAGAGTTCTATACAATCGATAAAGGCCTCAATAAATTCCTATACTTATAGAAAAACGATATAATAGAAGCCACTCATATTGAAACAAAATTTGAGTTTTAGTTATAGAGCGGAAAGCTGAAAATAAAATTTCATGCTACATATGTATGCATGTATGTACATATGTATACATGCACACATATTTACATATGTATGTATGTTATTAGATGTAGTGGTTCGTAAGCAATAAAAACCCCAATTTTGGATTTTTTGAAAATACTTTGTTTTGCATTTTAGGTGACGATATGTACTTATTTACCAAGCAAAAAAAGTAAGTCAATATTCATAATTTTATAATTCTGAATTTATTTTCCCAACTCTATGTCGTGCCCTTCATAGTAATCTTGACCCAAATATACTTGTGCCAACGTTTTTTCCAATCCTCGAAAAAGTTGTTAAAATCAATATCCAGAATAGGCTTCAATGTGTCAAGCTATTCAGCTTTAATGTTTTCAATTGACTCTTCAGTGGTTTCCCGGGTGCTTGTGGTGGATGGTGAATTACTATGCTGCAAAAACCAAGAGTTGTCGGCTCATACTTACGGACTTTTTGCGAATACGTTCACGCAAACGACGCACAACACTCAAATAGTACTCTTCCTTGACAGTTTGGATAGTCGGATGGAGTCGGAGTACACCACAGCTCGAAAATTGAAGAAAACTGTCAACCTAATCTTGATTTTTGACCTGAATTGATGTGTTTTTTTTGGCTTCGCTCACCTTTGCCACGGAATTCAGCCGATTGATCGTCTGTTTCCAGTTCGTAAGCATAGATCTAAGACTAGTCGCTTGTAATAATGTGACTTCCTGGTAGTCGGACAGAATTGTTTCACAGACTTTAAGGCGACGCTGTTTTCGAAAAGACTGAGTGATTTTGGAACGAATCGTACTTTACCTTTTCTTATCACCAAATGATCTTTCAAAATGGTATTCACTGATGCTTCCGATATTCCAACGATGCCAGTAAGATCTCTCAATGTTAATGGTCGATTTTCAAGCAGCAATTGAGGGCCGTCCTGGACGTGGTTCGTCGACAACGCGTCTTCGACCCTCTTTGAAAAATTTGTACCAAGCAAAATCATTTGCTCGCGACGAACAATTATCACCGAAGGTCAACCAATCAATAGAAATTGATATCCCCAAAAGCTGGTTCATTATCTCTGTCCGAAAATACGTGATGAAATTATCTGGCGCACGGGTTTCAAAAAAAATTAGCGATCCATAACACACTAGGAATCAAACAATTCATCTCTGGACGTTTTTGAGCAAAAAATTTTGACATTGTCCGATCTCCCAGATCGCCAGATTTGAATCTCACTGACTCTCTTTAGTGTGATTATTGGTGCCCCAGACATCCTCACATCAGATTGACGAGTTCAATTAAAAATTTCGTGATGAAATAGAATTATGGAAAACTATGCAAATAGAGCTCATTGTGATTTTATTGAAGTTGTATTTTAAATAGTCTACAGGTTGAAGAAATTGTAAAGGGACAATTAAATTATAATAACATGTATCAGAACGCAGTTTCTTTGATCATGGATTTTTTCCACTCGAACAAGCAACTGGTATCAGTCGGCAAATCTGGGATTATCCTCACGTTACGTCGCCACATATCCCGAAGGTATTCCGCCGCTTTTCTATTCGTTACATTTGAGCTCCAATAAAAAGCGAATATTTTTATCTTTATGATAGCTATATGCTATAGTGAACCGATTTGAATAATTTCGTCGGAGATTGTAGCTTTGGGTTGGACATTTACGATTTTCAGTGACGGAGTAAATTGGCGCATCATATAATATGAGAGCAGAGCGAGTTTATCGACTGTAGTTGGAACACAAACCTATACAATAGAAGCGCCGACACACACCCAAATTGTTGAATCGCATAAAAATCCGATCCGTAACTCTTAACTTCAGAAAAAATTTAGAAAGATACATATATTTAGCCACATATGAAATTAATGGACAGTCTTTTTGTTAACGAAAAACCAGCTGACGCCAAGCTGTTCTATATGTATGTGATTCTCTAAGATCTCTTGTCAGACAGTCTAAATGAGTAAGATAAAGTGAAGTTAGCGAACATGTGGAACAATATTGGCATATTTCATCTGTTGACCAACTTTCTTAAAAAATATTAACAAAATTTGTAGACTGAAACTTTCGAAAAAGCTCTTCCAAAGTTGACGATAACATTATACAGATTTTCTGGAGCTTCTACTCGTAACGTACATAACTCTTTAATGCTTCCAGATAATATTAAACAGATCATTTTCCTTGTGGCTACGAAGATGCTATAAGTATGTGGAGAATGCTGAAAGGAGTTAGTAACTCTTCATTACCAACATGGACTTGTTGAATATTTATTGAAAATTAAAATCTAAAATTCTTGTTCAATAAAACGGAAAATATAATATTTTATATTTAAAGTAGTATTTTATAAGGATCGGAATTTGGACGTAGAGAACTTCTTCAAAGACAGTGGCCACATTTGGTTGTCGCCTGGAACTACATACTATAATTCATTTCAGTTTTTCTCATCGACTTCATTTAACAATGCTCGAAACAAAATTCCACCATTCTCTTGTATATGACAGTAGAAGAGATACATACATATGTACATATAAGTCCGTATACATGACAGTTGGGACTAAGTAACCAGAAAGGAGCCTGATTTGTAATCGGCAAAACGTTATCAACTCGGCAGATTTTTTCCAACTTACTTCAGGGTTGCGGTGAGCTATAACAACTGATGCTACCATACATACATACATACATACATATGTATATGAATCTTAGTTTGCCTCTAATGCTCCAATGAGTCTTGCTGGCAGACAAATGTGTACAGTGATACAGAAATATTTTAAATGAGTCTATCATCAAAGTATATGTATGTGTAGGTCTTTGTGCTGAAAAATAGTCATAGTTGACCTGAACGCAATTAAATTATGAATTAGGTTCTTCTTGTGAAATACGCTCTAAAAAGTTTTCAATTGACAATTGCTTGGGCTGTCAGACATTGTCATAAACCAAAACTACAATACGCAAAAATCCTTGAAAATCGCAATTCCTCAAACTAATTGTGAATAACTGGCGCCAACGACTGGTCGCCACACACACATACACACGTACAAAGCCATAAATACCTTAGTTGGTGCGAAATTTCACAATTTTATAGTTATCTGTAAATCAATCAGTGTCACATGAGCGATATAAATAAATAAATATTTTGGTCACAGCACGAAAAAGCGATACCAACAATAACAATAGCAAAAACAAAGCCGTAAGGGCGGCATGCATCACACAGGCACCTTACGCCAGCTTTTAAATGCGCTTGCCGCCAACGTTTAAAATTGCCAACCATTTGTTGTTGTTTATTTTTGCAGATAACTATTCGTTTATGGCATAAAATAACGCAAAAAAATCAACAATCAATTGTGTTAGCGCATAGTTTTTAATACCTCGGACGGACGAACGATGCCTTACGTTAGCCCACCTGCACGTGATCGGAGCCATTGCGGTTCAAGTTCATGAAAATATTATTATATTGCAATATACATACATATGTACATACATTTGTAGATATACATTATATAGCCTGACTCGTATACTTATGCACGTACCTCATACGCCCCGTCGCACGGCGCCCACACACGCTCTTGCGCTTATCTTTCGCCCCGAACGCGTTAGCGTTCTTATGGACTGACCAACTTTATTTCATACTTTTTGTTATTTTTCATTATTATTTACGGTTTTTGTTCTTTTTGTTCTTTTTTCTCGCTTTCTTGAAGTTAGTTTATTTATTGATTCGACGGAATCTCAGAATAAACTTTGAAATCGTCGCGTTCAGCGAGTGTGAAACGCTCGTGCGCCGTATTAACTTTTCTGTTTACACATATCATTGAAATGAAGAGCCCATAAATTCTTTGGTTAGATTTTATTTCAACACAATGTGTGACAAAGTGCACGCGTTGCAAATTTACGATTTTCAGTGACGCCGCACGGCGTTGTATTATATGAGAGCAGAGTGAGTTTGTCGAATGTAGTTGGGACACAAACTTACAGAATTGAAGTGGAGACACACACCCAAAATGTTGTAGTGTATATTTTATTTATTTATTTATTTATTTAAGAGAGTGTATAAATGATCAATCTTGTTAAAGAGTTAAAGTTAAAACAAAAAACTTGTAGAAATAGAGCTGTGTCGAACTTTTAATGTTGATTGAAAGGATTATAGAAATTCCATAGATTCAACTATGAAACTCGACATCTCAGGCGTCAGATGAGTTTGGAAGATCGTTAAAAGCATTGTAACTAAGATCTATTTGTACTTTTTGGACCAGGAGTTTTATACCTACTATTAATGTCAACGTAACTGAGATTCCTCCCAACTTATTGTATTATTGTTGTTATGGAGGATGGAGTCATGTGCAGAAGTTCACGCCAGTGAGGAAAGTTATCTAAGCGCCATTCACTTAGGAGTGAGAGTGGAGAATCGATTCTTTTACATATGGCTCAAACAGCTCACGTCTTTCGACCTTAGACCAAGTATCCTCTGAATAGACAAAAAAAAACATCCTTTTGTAGGGAGCTAAAGTGAGAAACTGAAAGATTCATCCCCAGGAAACTCCGCAAAGGACTGTGTCGACGAACATAGACCAAAGTTACTGAAACACTCATCATCCACCTTCTGCTATATGCTGCAGAGGCATGAAGCTGTACGTTAGGACAGGACGACCTTGACATAGTTCAGGGAATTAGGAGACAGCGGCTACGCTGGCTAGTTCGCTTCACTTCAGCTCGAAGAATATTCGACTTGGTGCTCGCCGCAGGAGGCAGAAGAAGAGGAAGGAAAGTGGAGAAAGACATGGCTGCACTTGGAGTCTCCAATTGGCGCCAAACAGCGAGAAGGAGGAACGACTGGTGTGAAATATTCTAAATATCTTCCGTAACTAACGACTCCCTTGTGGAGTGAATTGTCACTACTCGAAAGACGGAAGCCCCAACTTGAGGGTGCCGCAGTATTTAGAATGCTTGAAGCTGGAATCGCTGAATAATTTCCGACAGTAGGCACCTCCTCCGGTAGCATCTTAAAACTTATAATATGATAGCAGAGAAAAGACTCCGAGATCTAGGTTCGTTGACACCATGTTCCGTTAAAAAATCTAAGCAAGCGAAGATTCCATAGTTTTGAGATTGTTTTCTTTTAGATATCCATATACGAATTAAGAATTCAATACCCCAAATTATAGTTTTCTATATTCGTGTCTTGCATTACTCTGATCGTCTAAATAAGTAGACTTATTGGCTCTTTGAAGTAAAAAAAAAAGAACACTAAAATTAGTCCATATATTCCTTGCTTAATGTGATCATTCCGAATAGGAAAATGGAGCTCATTTTTGAGGTTAAGTTGTATAGATTTTATCGCCTACAAAACTCAAATTATAAAATTAAAAATATATAGATTACCATTAAAAGAGTAAATGAGATAAAGCCAGAGATAGGCAGATAGTGAGAGAGGCGAGAGAGAGAAAGCGGGAGAAAAAGGAAGATAACGAAAAAGACGGAGGAGAAGAAAAGTCAAACAAACATGACTCCGTAGTATAGATTTGCCTACAATTCTAATGATTCTGAAAAATATGGGAGATTCGACCGTATATACCAATAAGTCTCTGAAGAAAGGGGGTCCAAGTGATTATGTCTTCTACTATACTATATATCGAAGATGCCGAATATACCAATCGTGCACTATAATTTAGCTTAAAGAATTTATTATTATTTATTTCCGCAGCGGAGGGATTCACAGGCGACAAAGTGATCGTATTACCGAAAGCAACAATGTCAAAAGAAAAACAAAAGCAGGTGTTTGGTAAGTAAGTAGGCACCACGCGCCTGATAAGAAGCGTTGCGAATAAGCTCACGTTCAAATTGTCGAGCCTCTGACCTTAGACGCGCTCGTTTCTCTGACATACAAACACATATAATACTTATGTACATATACATATTTAATGAATATAAGCACGTGGCGTTCGTAACGAGGCAATAACTTTTATGAGGCCATCAAATATGTTTCTTACTCATCCAATTCACGCGCTCGCCCTACGGGTTTTCAGACGGTAATTGACGCCATGCCGCCGCTATACAAATAAACCTACATACAGTGAATATGTGAGACCATGCAATTGCGCTAGTTGCGCGTGTCCGTCTTGAGTGTGACAGTGCAGAAATTGGCTTTCAAAAATGCACGCGAAATGTTGGAGTGCTGCGTTTGGTGGGTACGTTAGAAAAAGAAGAAGACAGTTTCCGGATTTGCTACACACATTTATTTACATTTGCGTTTATCTACAATCAGCATTTCCAGGTGTAAGTTTCCGTGGTTAGCGCCCACCTGCACCGGCGCCACCCTTACCGCCGGCACCAGCACCGAAACTGAAACCCGCACCGAAACCAGCGCCACCTTCGCCATCGGCACCACCGCCTGCGCCGCCTTTCGCACCCGCGCCTATGCTCATGCCAGCGCTCGCCCCGGCGCCGGCCTCACCACCAGCACCGCCGCCGCCACCACCTTGGGCATTTGCACAGCTGATCGCCTAGGAAGTTGAATAAAATATGAAATAGTTTTATTGTTCTTTATGAATTTTTATGATGGCCTACTGACAAGCAGTAGTTTAGGTTTTCTTCAATTTGATTTGATGATAGTATAGGTATTCTCAAGTTATTTAGCTGAAATTCGTTATTTATCTTTTAAATTTTGGTTAGTATTTCGAAATAAAAGTTACTTAGCAGCAAATTGCGTATGTCGCTTGCCCTTGATCTTTTAATTTACATGGATCTTGAGATGTGTCTGTGGGTTAAGTTCAATAAAAAAAAAGAGCAGCTGCCTTTAACGAATTTCAATATAGTAGAATTTATATACATATTTCCAATACTTTGTCGCGCTTAATGACTTTTAGTGCATCCGCTTCGATTAGTCAAAAGTATAGTATTATAAAAAGTATGCGTAGAAAACTTCTAAAGTAAAATATAGTAAGTATTTCAAATTTCCCAATAATCCAAACAAAAATTCTCAAAACTAATAGAAATTTTTAAAAAATTTAATTGAATTTTTTGTGGAAGTTGATTGCAATTTGTTTGGAAAATATCTAGTTCATTTTTGGAAAATATTTTAAAAACGTTTTTGTAAAGTATTCTAATTTTTCCCAAAAAAAATTTACATTTTTATTTTTATAATTTCTCA
>NW_017537489.1:2664394-2804852 GCF_001853355.1 Bactrocera latifrons | reverse complement strand
AATTTTTTTTTATTATTTATTTATTTTATTTAGATATCTCCAACTCACCAGCAGCACAAGTAGCGCCAAAAATATACCGAAGTTGCTCTTCATTTTCAGTCCTCAGATAATAACAGAATTCAGGAACTACTCATTCGCTTACCGTTAACAGGTTATTTATACCAAAATCTCGCTTCTGTGCTATACCAATGCAAATATACATACATATATGACACCCTAGATTATTATCCCACATTTCGGAAGTTCATAACTGTTGCATGTTCCATTTGAAGAGCATTGTGCAGCGGTAAATTATGTCAAATGCTGTTTCAATGGAACCAAACATTCTCATTTACGGTAGTTCTGATGCTATCACAAGGTTCTATCGGCATATAAATGTTAGTTTTCCAATTGTTTCGTTAATAATTTTATTTGTTTTGTGTAACTCGGAAGCGTACTGCGGAATATTTATTGCTATATAATCGCTAATTATCGATTTTTATCTGAGACATGCTTTTGGCGTGTAATGAATATGATTATTACACATAATTGGGGGTAATGAAGTAATTTAGCAACAAATTTGCTGCTAGATAATTAAGCGGAAATATTGTTATTGCTGTTGAGTAATTATTTTGCAACAGTAGAAAATTACGACGAAAACAATAAAATTTTTATTATAATAATAGAAAAGTCATGTGCACAGGTTGGTTCAAAAATCATAAAAGCACACCTAACTCTTTTGAAGAAGTAAGACTACTAAAATCGCAATAGTATGTGGAACAGAGGACCCTAATGAGAGATTCGATTACTTAAAAGGGATTGATTAACCAGTTTACTTCGCATTGCAGCTTAATTTGCGTGCCACTATGAACATAGCTGAGTAGTTCTGTTGGCGACTTTAGACAATCGAAACGTCTTCAATCGCCCGAGAAGTCCAGATATGGTCGAGCGAAATTTAGAATACCCGGTTACCTAAAGCTGTGGTCAGGAGCTATCTCAGTAACAGGAAAATGCTGTACCAGCCTAGAGAGGGACCACGAAATAATAAAATTGGAAATGCCAGATGAATCGTATTGATTCGGCTAAGTGGATGATATAGCAGCAGTAATCACAGCTCGAGACACAGAGGAAGCCCAAAGAAAGCTGAAGCAGGTCATGATTCGGACGCAAGCATGGCTGGACTCACATAACTTCCAGCTAGCTACTGATGAAACAGAACTACTACTGCTGACGAACAGGCACCATCTTCTCGTAATAATCTAAGGGCATAAAAAACTGTGAATTACCTAGGCGTAAAACCTTCCGGGTAGAAATCCGGCACGCCACAGGGAAGGTAGCGAGAATCACCTCCTATCTTAGCAGCCAAATGGCCTACATAGAAGGACCCACACCAGAAAAAAAGCACTTAATGTCAACACAACAACCACCAACCATATCGCCGAACTACCTTGGAAAAAAGCCTAATTAATCTTACCACTTTCTAAGCAGTCTAAAGTCCTCTACGGTAAATATTTATTAATAAATTTTAACTCCGTGCAAACAAAATATTTTTCGCGTGTGGCACTAATTCCTTTCAGCCGCCTGAATTTCATATTCAATTTCCGTGCAAATGACTAAAATTTTCTAATGGTTTACTTCACTTAATTCGCCAAGAGGACGTCGACGCAAATAAACCTTGACTGACAAATGTCTGTACGCCTTATCTATGTACTTGCCATGGCATAAAAATATCGAAAAGTACTAATTTGTTATTTATAGTTTGCATTCCAATGGCAAGTATTTCAAAATTGATAATCGCTTGATTTATATTCTTTTAATCGCTTGCACAAAATTAACCTTTTCCGGTCGTTGACTGTGGACAAGGCTCGAGTTAACGTCGCGCCAAATAAACATCGGTCTTTCCCGTAATCTCCTATAAAACGCGAGCGTGTACGAGGACATTGAAGAGAAATAAATAAATATTTACTCATATTTATGGCGGAATGCGGGAAGTGTCATTAGGATTTTCATACTTAAGATCGGTGGAACCAAGGGTAAACAAATAAAGGTATCTAACAGAAGTTCTTCGAGAAAAACCGGTGTGCCTACCAAACAGCTATTATTTTCTTGGTTTTATGGCAAGAAAGTTAAATTGCTTGGATCCAGAGATTTAACAGATGACCCAAGTTTTTCAATAACCTTTTTTTGACAGATCACGCGTGAGTCTTAAGAGCTGTTAAGTAATATTTATTGAGATTCACCATTCATTATTGAATAATATTCGATCGAATAGACCAGGTCCCGCATACAATAAAGAAAGTATAGCAGCCATAGCAGAGAGTTTACATGAAGACCGTAGAAAGTCGATTCGGCACCGAGATCCTAAATTGAACCAGAAGCCGCACAACCTACCCAAGCGACATAACTTTACTCTATGGGCTTTTGCAAAGTTCCGAAAAAATCTGATGAGGTCCCTTTCTGACGTAATGGGTAAGTAAAGAAGCAAAATTACCCAAATTGGGAGGAAGTGCAACCTGAAGAGATTCAACAGCTGCCATTTAACCCATAAAAAAAATATTTTCTGTTCTCAGGCCACAAAAGAATGTTCGCTGGGAAGGCATGTTCGTCGAGTAATGAGGTGATCACTGAAACTGAAGCCTATTTTGAAGCAAAAGACAAATCATACTACAAAAATAAAATACTAAAAATTTTATGGAAAAATTTGAAGGTCGCTTTAATCAATGTATCACCCTTGAAGGAAACTACATATGTACATACATGCATATGTATATGTTATATTAGGTTGTCAAATATCTTCCTTCTTTTTTGTCATGGAAAACATCGAGTTAGATCGGCCGGTGGCATCTCGTGACATCGCCCAGAAGATGGAAGTTAGTCACCAAATCATTTTAAAATATACGCAGAAGGCTGAATACACAAAAAAGCTTGATATTTGGGTGCCGCATGATTTGATGACAACGTCTGCGATATGCTGCTGAAATGGAACGAACTCGACTCATTTTTGAAGCGGATGGTGACTGGCGACGAAAATTGGATCACATACGACAATATCAATCGAAAAACGGTCGTGGTCGAACGCCGGTGAATCGTCCTAAATAGTGGCCAATCCGGAATTGACGGTCAAAAGTTTGGTGGTACTAGAAAGGAATCAACCACTATGAGCGGCTCACATATGGCCAGACGCTTAATTCTACCATCTACTGCTAACAACCGAACCGCTTGAAGCAGGCGATCGACTAGAAGCGTCCAACAGGAAGGGTGTAGTGTTCCAACAGGACAACGCCAGACCACACACTTCGCCGATGACTCGTCAGAAGCTACGGGAGCTCGGATGGCAGGTTTTATCGCATCCACCTTATAACCTGAACGTACTTGTCCATGACGAATACCCTTGTTGATGTAAAGCTGAACTCAAAAGAGGCTTGTGAAAAGTGGCTATCCGAGTTCTTCGCAAATAAGGAGGGGGGCTGCTACGAGGGTGGTATTATGCAGTTGCCGTCTAGATGGAAACTGATTATCGAACAAAACGGAAGGGAAGGGACAGAATAATATAAAAATCGGATTTTACCAAAACACAAAGTGTTTTAATTTGGTAGGTCGAGGATCTTTCAATTGACCTGTTATATCTTAAGAGTCAAGGAATTAATTTTCGCTGTCAAAATTTACAATAAGGTGGCACTGGGATACATATACATATTATTTTACTATTAAAACTTTTAAAAAATTACAAACAAAAATAATTAAAAACGAAAAACGCAAAAAATTGTATCTCACTTTGTTTTTTTTATAACACATTTGCCATTGAAAGCGATAATAGCAGAGAGCAAACACCTCTTGACGCTACCTGCTACATACATACTTACACATATACGTATGTATGTATGTACCCCAAGTACGCAAGCAAAAATCAAAACAAAAGCACAAACACACACGCACACAAACACAAACATGACTATTTACTATTTTAATTGTTGGGCACTTCATTCATAACGACGCCATAGAACGGTGTAATGAGAATTGTGAACTGCGTACATATGTACATACATACCTACTTACGTACTTATGTCCGTAAGCAGGTGACTTGGATGTGTATGTGTATGTACGTTCAGTTCTTACCGGCATGCGGGTGATTTGCCTGTGCTGACGTTAGTTAATAATCCGGCTCATAAATTGAAGGGCCGCCGCCAGAACGTAGCGCGCCGTAGCGGCAGCCTGATAAAGCCACAAGCGCCATAAAACAAATGTATGCACATACATGCACACATATGTGTATGTACATAGTATGTATGTATATACCTGAATAAACACATACTTTTTATGTCGCTATGTATGTATGTGTTTAAAAACCAGAAAAACAAATAAAATCACATGTAAATATAGACGCATAGCTATTTACATATGTACATATATTACGTAGCTGTTTTTTACAAACTTAACGACGCAATTGTAATACATGCATGTTTATGTGTGTGTGAATCTTCGCACTAACCACTTAATTTCGGTACGTTGTAGGCGTCGCACTATCATTCACTGCTTAGACATACTCACACACACATATGTATGCACATATTTGCCTTTCGTTACACACAACTTTACAACTACGTGGTAGATATGCTGTAATTCAATCGTAAATGGCGTCCTCATTCATTACGGATTACTGATTAGTGATTAACTACTATTGATTATTGATTGCATTGTGTGTGCGCTTGTCTCGGCTGTCTGTCCGCCGCCTGATTGTGGGCATTGAAAGTGCCAAGTCTAGTGCAAATAGCAATTAGAGAAGCGGAGCTAACACGCAAGACACACACTCACACGCACACAAATAAACGAAAACGCGGCGTTTTAGACGAAAATGCGAAAATGCGCACTTAACTCTTGGCTGAGTGCCGCAGTCCAGTCTGGTCTCGAGTACTGCAATTTTTAGCTTAGTTAATCAGTTTTTTTTTTCTAAATCAGTTGATTCCACGGTACGTCGTTCGCATGTATAATTTGTGTGCATTGCAATTGTCAGATGCTTTTTCGTACAGTTATATTTAGACTCACGCCATATTATCACGAGCGCTTATTTGACAGCTCACACATAATTGCGGCGTATTTATTCGGCAATTAACGCAGGTGATTTTGAGTATCTCCAGTTAAATTCGTGGGTCGGTGGGTATGTGAGTACAAGCATAATAATTGAGACGATATATGTATGTATGTAAATATAGTATATGCATTGAGATATCTGACACTCTGAACGTTATTTGAGTTATAAAACCAGCAGAATAACTAATATAATATCGGATATGTGGGGCTGGTATCAGTCATCATTTGGTTTCCTCCATTTTCTGCACAAGACTTTAGTGTATTTAGGACTTTCTTCATTTTTCTAAGATTTTTTTTCTATTTATTCAATGCTTTAAAAAAAGTTTTACAGTGATCGGATTTAGTTCAAATATGCGCTGTCTCGTTCGATAATATGCGGCAACTTCATAATACTGCCCTAGTAAAAGGCTCCTCCTTAGTTGCGAAGAACTCGGACAGCCATGGACAGGAACATGTGGTAATCACTTGTCGCTATGTCCGGGCTATATGGTGGATGCGATAAAACCTCGCACCCGAGCTATCGCGGCTTCTGACGAGTCATAAACCAAATGTTTGGTCTGTTGTTTTCTTGGTGGAACACTACACCCTTCCTGTTGGCCAATTCTGGACGCTTCTGGTCAATCGCCTGCTTTAAGCGGTCCAGTTGTTTGCAGTAGATGCACAGCAAATCACAGCAAAAAATTCCTGGCCGTCAATCCCAGCTTGGCAACTGTTTGGGACGATTCACCGGCCTTCCATCACGACCGTTTTCGATTGATATTGTCGTATGTGATCCAATTTTCGTCGCCGGTCACCATCCGCTTCAAAAATGGGTCGAGTTCGTTCCATTTCAGCAGCATATCGTAGGCGTAATACGTATAACGGGTTTTTCAATAATGAAGTTCTTTATTCCTGTGAAAACACGTTGGATGTCATTTTGTAAGGAACTCAATTTCTTTTGCGTGGTCGCCACGGGCACGCTTGCAGAAGTCCAGAAGTTAAACCCAATTTTCGACGATTTTCGTGCATAAATCGGTCAATACTGCTGCAATTTCACATTATATGTATATTCGTACGAAGTACGTTCATCAATTGTCGCTTGTTGCCATGAAACATAGACTGGTCTAACGGCGTCAAATCCCACGACCGAATCGGTCAATTGACTGGACCATTTAGTTTTCCAACTTGGTTTTCATTAAATCGATTGTGACATTCGCAATCTGTCTTGTCACGCCGTCCTGTTGGGACTACATATTGTCCAAGTCCATAACTTCCAATTCGGGCCAAAAATAGTTGGTTATAATCCGCGGTAGCGATTCGCATTCACATTAACTTCTCGGTCTTGATCATCATGGAAGCAGTACGGCCAATGGCGCCGCTTCTCAGGAGATCTTTTCGCAAAATTCGCCATAACGACGTCACAAAGATGGCTAACGCTTGACAACGATGTGTAAGAGACTGACTCGGGTATTCTGTAACTGATGCGCCAGCGCCAGCAAAAATGCCTGAATGTGTTCATCCACTGTCGCGCGCAACAAGTGGAAGGATTCATTTTATGTAAGGTTTTGCGGTAGGATCTTGGCTTAGGGGTTTATTTAGTTCTAGTAGTGTCATCTATGGTATATGTAAGGTCGGGAACTTTCCAATTGAACAATGGTTTTAAATTCGGATTTGGTCTTTGTGCCCTTTGTGTCTCAGTTTGGTTTGCCATTTCATAAAAAATAGACTTTCGACGGAACAGCGTTTTTGAATCGTACAAATTTGTTATCAAAGTAAAAGTTTGGTCGACATAATAGCCCAACAGGGACGGTATTCGAGCAATCAATAGTCAGGTTACTACGTTTACTCGTACTCTAATGGATAATGTGGATTATCAGACACTGCACAGGGGACACTATTGCTGCTGTGTAGCAGAATATCGAAGAAGACCCGAATGTGTTTAGCGTCCATCTTCTTCTTTATTGGCGTAGCCTCCATCGTGCGCAACAAATAAATGACTGCCCTTCCACTTTAAAAAAAGGTCTTGAGAAAGATTCCCGGTTCGGGGGTTTACGACTTCCAAATCTTGCAAGAACTGAAGTCGAACGACCATTAAACGCGTTTTAGGTTCGATGAATGGGCCAGAAACGATATGTCTAACGTTCTCGATTTTCACAAGATACTTTTTTTCAGCGATGAAGCTAATTTTTTGGTTACTTTAACAAAGAAATTGTTGCATTGGGAGTGACAATAAGAAACAAGTCATTGTTTAGGCACTGTTGCATCCTCAAAAAGTCACTCTTTGGTGTGATCTATGCGCAAAAGGAAACATTGGCTAATATTATTTTTTTTGATTTAAGCCTGCCATAATGTTACAGTCAATCGGGAACGCTATACAGCCATGGTGAATGCCTTTTTCGTACCCAAGATAGAGGATGTTGATATGGTCGATCATTGGTTCCAACAAGGCGAAGTTTAAAGCCACACAGCCAACGAAACAATCAATTTATTAAGGAAACTTTTGGTGAACGTATTATCTCGAGACCTGTGGCGTAGCCGCCAAAAACCTTTTAAAAGCGCTGGATCACTTTTCGTTGGGTTATGGGAAGTCGTTGTAATTCTTTATTGGGCTTTAGTCATAAATTCAAGGAAACACTTTCAGAAGTTTAAAAATCGACAAAATTAACTCGCGTCAACTAGTTAGCTAACTGGTATCAAATATTCAAGCCTGAATTGCTAGCTTAATTTGCCACTCTCATTTTTTGCGATCAATACACTACGAAAACCTTCAAACGGGTGTATGTAAGTATGTATGTATATATATCAATATATACATTATACATATGTACATATATGTATAACAAACGCAAAGCAAAAGCGCTTAGTTGATCAAAAGCTACTTGAGTCTATATTTAGTGCACCGCTTTTGATGAATGAACTGATGTGAGCGCTGATAAAAGAGTCAAGTGACTTATAATGAATTATTTCTCTGTAGCGTTGCCAAAACAAAATAAATTAATGATCATTTCAAATTTAAATAGTTTACGGAAACACCATTATTTACTTATTGGTGATTTGTCTACCAGTTTTTGGGAAAGTTGCCGGAAATATCAGCTATGTTCAGATAGAGTGATGCAATTTTTGGCTATGTGTAAGATTAATAACAAAATCATGCCAATTTAAGCAAAAGTAATCAAAATCTGCGCTGAGCTTTTTCCTTGGTGGTCAAGTAAACGTGAGTCTTACTATAAATAAAGAAGAGTCGTAACTTCTTTGTGGAATGTGTCGCCAATTGGAGATTCCAAGTGAAGCCAGGTCGTTCTCCACCTGGTATTTCCAAACGGAGTTGAGGCCTTCCTCTTCCTCTGCTTTCCCCGGTAGGGGAACTGAACAAAATTAAGACGTCATTTGGTTAAAAACTAGTAATTGAATTGAGTAGACTAGGAAGCGACCGATTCGATACTTAATACGAGAAAAAACATTAAATAGAAAATAGGTTAGGTTACGGTAGGCCATGGGGGTGATCCTATCGTTGAATCTCACTTAAGCAACTGCTCTTCATCGGCTTCCCGCGATTCCGCTGTGACCGGTCACGTCTTAAACGAAAGAATCATGATGCTTGATTAGTTTTGAGAAGTACACATTTTGTTAACTTGATGGCAGCCAACTCATTTTAAAAAACGCTAAAGTGGTTTGGTAATCAGGTGCTTCCTCCTCTTCTCTTAACTTCGATGCATTCGTAAGTGTTCGTAAGTTCGAGTTTTATCGAAGTAGTGTGAATGTACTCAGAAGGAAATAAGGGCTTGAAGGCTTTAAAGTAGAGAGGCAACTAAGTATTTAGAATATTTTTTCATCTAAATTGTTTAGGGATGGCTATTCGAAAAAAGACAGTGGCTACGCTTGGCTAGGTCATGATGCCTGAATGAATGAAAATACTGCAACTCTGAGAGTATTTGACATAGTACCCGCCGGGAGAAGCAGAGGTAAAGGAAGACCTCCACTCCGTTAGAAAGACCAGGTGGAGAAGGACTTGGCTACACTTGGAATCTGTAATTGGTACCAAACAGTGAAAAGGAAGAACCAGAGAGACAAAGTCGCTGATATGCATATGTATTTGCCCAACTTCTACTTTAATATCCACTTCCTTAGAGACTAGACACTTGAACACTTCAATGGTGATTCAAAATTTGGGTTCAAGTGTGAAAAACACCTACTTACATATGTAGTATGTATCTGGTTGAATAACTGTATTTTTATAACCACTGTAACCTTCTCCCCCTCAATGAAAGTGGTTCTCGCGAGCTAGCCCACTTTCGTATCACTTGCAGGGCAGCTTTATCAACGCAAATAATTTAAATATAAACATTGGAGTGTAGTATTCCAAAATCCATCTTCCAAAAGTCATTTTTAACATTAATCATCGCAGTGAATGTGGCTAACGGTTAATCCAACGAGGCAATAATGAAATGAAGCACTGCTCTTGCCGTGGGCATTGCTCTCACCGGCGTACGATGAGTTTATGAAAGTAACGAGATAATCGCCGCAGAGCAAATACATTTACGAATACGTGCTTAAATACTATAGCAATAGTAATAGCAATAACAATAATAATGACAAACAATATGAATTGCTAAGCAAATATCTATGTCATGAACCTTTAAATCGTGCAGGTCTAAAATTATGCCAACAAAAGACGCGAACATAAATAGCAGCAAGTACAATGGCGATGTTGAAGTACACACACTCGCACATACGTAGGCACACATACATATGTATATGTAAATGCGCGATGATTAGCAATTTTTATTAATTTTTAACGCAAAAGCGCGGGAAATGGCACATTGGGCGCACAGTGAGAGGGCTGCGCGCTGGCCCAGCGCCTGTATTTGCAAGTGTAATCTAAAAGCGCACACTTAGCCATATGTATTTATACGTATGTGTGTGTATTATTTTATCTACAAGTATCTGCTGAAACTACTGAAACATTTCGAGACATTGTGAAATAAAAATTACTGTACTCAATTATCTGCATATGTACATATGTATGTATGTACACAAATTTCTTCACCTAAAATGCAAAACAGCGTAACATCAAAAGAAAATATTTAATTCGCTAACAGATATAATAACCAATATATAACCAGTAAATAAACAAAACTCAAATTTTTTTTCCATGCGAGTGTACGATAACCAATACGAGTATATAACCATTTTATAACTAATATATAACCAATATTTAACCATTTCATAACTAATATATAAACATTTTATAACCAATATGTAACCAGTATATAACCAACCACTTGGTGTGTTATCTATTAAATCGTTTTACCTTCGCCTGTATACCTATGAAAAGTGATGTTACGCTATTTCGCATTTTAGTTAACGATATCTGTATATATTAACCTACCTGTTTGTATGTACATATGTATGTTCATACATACAAGTGTTCAGGGTTGAGTGAGTCGTCAGCTAACATCAACTAATTATCACCCAAATTCAAAAACAAATAAACAAGTGAGTGGATGGTAAAATCAGCAAATGTAATTAACAAATATTAATTGTATATCGCGATTTCACATACATATATACCATATATATGTACATACATATAAGTATATATGTACATACATATAAGTATATATGTATATACATATGTACATATGTATGTATTTTTATAGAGATTGACATTTATTTGCGTGCATTCACTGCTAAGCTGCGGGAAAAATGCTTTCACGCCACTTATCGGAAAATTAAGTAACCATTTTAGACGCGTCAAAACAACTTGAAATGGGTGCAAAAGCAAAAACAACAAGAACAAAAAATAAGACATTTCACAGCTCGCCGATGCCAATGACCGACAACGCCAATTGAGACGTGCACAAATGTAGGTGGGTGTGTGTGTGTAGACTTTGTGGAAATTTGTGTAAAAATAACGAAACGAGTGCAGGAAATATTTTCACGACGTATAAGCAAATATATGTATGTACATATGTTTACATTACCACAAAAATATTGGTTTATAAATATTACTAAAATAGGTGCTCATTGATGACGATGCAGAAAGTTCGCCTAAAATATTATAACGAGCAATTAAAATGAGAATATTAAGTGTTGATGTACAAAATGGCATGTTCAACTCATTCCGGAAATGATTTCAGACGTCAGGTGTAAAAAGTAGATCAGCAATTTTAAATTACTTTTGCAGTAAACAATCCTGGCAAATCCATTTTGTTTGCAATTCACATTTATTCAAGCTTTGAAAATGAGGTTGAGGTGTCTAAAATGTTGGACTAGGTGTCTAGAGGATAACAGAGCGGCGAAAGGTGATTTCAACAGCGTTGGAAAGTCTTATTTTTTCACAGCAAGAAAATCACTACAGGATTGGAGGGATAAACACACGAGGAGACATGAAAAAAATTAACTTCGGCTGCACCGAAGCAATAATATCTCTGACAATTGCATTTCTTATAGCATAAAAGGGTATAAAAAGAGATTATCTTGATTTTGATCGTTCAGTTTGTATGGATTTAACGAATATTTTTTACACAACCAATGGCGAGTCTAAATCACCTTAGGGATGTTGGCAATATAACCTGATTTTATTCGAGCTTTGCTGTAGTATTGAATATACTCATAATATTTTTTATTTATAGTGAAGTATTATACTTTCAGTTTTTGCTCAAGTATTTTGTTGGGTTGGTTTTAACTATGAAAATCGAAAATTAGAAAGCCTTTAGAAAGAGTACCGAGTTTTCGCTGTAGTACCTAACCTCTGTTAGTTTGGAGGTTATATTAAGCCTACAAGGTGGCCCTACTCTCTCTCTTCTTTATTGTAATTCCAACTCGCTTTTAAAATCCAGACTATACAGAGCTTTAATAGCGGTCGTACAAGGAATATATGTATGACAGTCACAACTATTTTTTTGTTTTAATCTTTTGTGAAATATAAGATCTCATACAGCGCCTAAATTAGCTAAGATCTTGATATTAACATCATGTATGTATGTACATATGTGTAAGAACACAACGTGAAGTCTCCAAATGCAGAAGACTCATAATTAAAAGATAAAATAATTATTTTTGTTCAGTAACGGTTATTTTGACTCGCATCTTCACCTTCATATGCAGTTTAAGCAATAATCGCGAACAACTTATTTTATCTCTATAAAGGTTTATGGACCAGTAGACTTCTGGCTCTCCAGCTGAGTTAAGTAAACTTCGTGCGAATTTTTAACTCTCTAAGAAGTGCTATTCAATTTGGGATGGACGTCCAAAGCCGAGGCTCAGCGACTAACCAAATCTCAGCAGACCCTTGTTTGGACGGTATACATATGTATGTAGATATTCCCGGTATGTAAACCAAACACAGTCAGCAGTTTCTCATTTCCACGCTACTAATTGCAGTCATAAGATCGGTACTATAAACCAAGTCTTTATCAATATGGTCTGGCTTGGCCTAGCCTGGATTTGGTAGCCAATACCAATCTGGTAAACTCACTTTTATTAACTTCTTCCTTCATTTGGAAAGTAACGCGTACTTATCGTTAACCGTGACTTTTGAAAGTCAATACCAAATATAGATAAGACAACTCTATTAACTCTTTTTGGACTCAATTATTATTTGAGAAGTGACGTCTACGCTCCGTTAACAATCAGACCAAATATTGGGGTTAGACTGTCAACCTTCAAGTGCCCGATTCGACACAGATTTTAGTTTCGATAATACTATGTGTGGGAAAAGAGCAGGAGGGGGAAAGTCAATGTATAGCCGGCAATACACCTGTTCCATGGCTACGAAACGACAGTATATCAGCCGAAACTTGAGTGATTTGTAAGTACATAATGCATAGAATTCTACATCAAATCAGAAATCAGGCAGCACTCATGTAAGCGGCGCGTGGTGGTGAATTCGTGTGGCGCCCACAAACACTCCTATCGACGCCTGCTATCAGTGGGGCAGTGCGAGCGACAGCAGCCTTATCGCCATTTGTCAGAGGCGGCTGAGTGGCGCGCGCCGCTGACATTGAAAGCCAGCTCGCTGACTAGCAATGCGTTCGCTTCAATGCGAAATTGCGTGATTACATGCGCGCGATAAGCGACAACACGACGGAGTGTCATTTTTTCGCAATTCACTTTGCTTATCAAAATTATCTAAACATATTTTTATTAGTTTTCGCAATAAATATGCGGTTATATTGCTATTTTTCAACAGGCTTATGCCTGTCTGTCCGTTCGCGCCGCCGAGAAAGTGCTGATGCGGCATCACAAGCGAATTGCATAAGCGACATCAAAATGACATGCGTGTTCACAGCACAAGCTGAACATGTCCGACTTGGCGCCTTTGGAAGTGTGCGCCGCACAACAACAAACAAGCAATGACAACAACAACAGCAGCGAAAACCCACAATTCACTCCGATTTGCGCTGTTCGCATTCAGTGCAATTAATTCATACAATCGGTAAAATTTAAAAAATATACATATGTATGTATATGTATTTTGTACTGACTTATGTATTACATATCCACACACATATATGTATGTAGGTAGACCTCCACTTGTAAATTTCTACGTGGAACTGTGTCAGCGTGGTGTTGCAGACAACGCTAGGTGCACTAAGGTTCCCGCCGCCAGTCGGCAGTACCAATATTTCTGGGTTCACTGACACCAAATCAGACTTTAGTCTCGTCGGCTGGTCACTGCGTCGCATAAGCATTAACATAAATATTTACAACAAATCAAGTCAAGCAGTACATACATACATACATAAGTAGATTGAACTTTGTAATTTATACGAACTTGGTGAATATGCGACGCATAATGCAGTTGTGCTTCGAGATTGTAAATATGTAGATGGTGCATTATAAAGTGGAATCGTTGGAAAACGTTCGGCTGCTCCGTTGTACTTACCGAAATCTAACATAGAAGCAACAGAAGCTCAAGGTATCAAAAGTCGCAGCTATGGTTATGAAAAAAATGGACCGCACTCCCGGTCTAAGCTACATATATTTAAAGGAGACAAGATGGATTCAGAAACAGTAAAATGGGGTATCCACGGTCAGAGCTCTGGCTATGAGAAATTTTTAAGATGATCTCATTCTCCAGGTTTTAGCTAGCAGAACCCGCAAAAGTATTCATAGTGGGGGTCTGGATATGAAAAATACTGGAATGGATTCCGTACTCCTAAAATATAAGAAGGATTCTTCAGAAGCAGTGGAAGTCGGGGATATCCACGGTCGCAGCTCTGGTTAAAATAACTGGTCGAGTGGTTTCCGCACACCCGGTCTAAGCTACATTTATAGGAAACCAAATGGATCGTTTTTTTTTTTCTTTTTAGAAGCAGCGTAAGCTGAAAGACGCAACTCGGATTATAAGAAACGGGTGAGTGGATCTCGTCGTCAGGAATCAGCCTCAGTTACATTCATTGAAAACAATATAGATCTTTGGGCATGCAGTAAAATTATTCATAACCGGACACTCATAGCAGTGGTTTTGCCCAGCTAAGGAGCTCTCCACATATTTGGTTCGCAGTCGAACCTCTTAACGTTGTTAGAATGGATCGCCTAAAAAAGCAAGTCTCTTTGTCTACTATTTCCATTAAATGTAAATGGAGCAAATCGAACAAAGATTGTCTCACACGGTTCGCTAGATATTTGACTGAACTCGTCTGTTTCAGTCGGTAATAAATTTGTTCAGTCCCTTTTTGATACAAGTACAATATTGTCTAGATCGAAAAACGTGTTACTTCTTATAGAATAGATTTCCTCATAACTGTTTTGTTCTGCGAAGCAATAAGCTATTGGTCCTTCTCCATCTTTCTCATATCCCTAGGTAAAAATCCCGTAGAAGCTCTGAGTTTTGGATTGTAAAGCCAGCCCATGCTTGTTGGCTATAACAAAAATCATTAGTCTCAATAATATGGGAAGGGTAGAGTCAGAATCGACTATAAAATTAACCTGAAGTCTCCGAGCTCGTTTTTGATTGTAAATTTAGACAAAAGTTTAACAAAATTTAAGTCTGAAGGGCTTGCATATTCTTTGCCTTTATATTCGAATTTCAATCGGCTTGAGATTCGGAATGTTCACTAAGCGCCATTCACTTGGAAGTTGTCAGAAACAATTCTTATACATAAAACTCAAGCAGTTCTTGACTTCCGGTCTTAGACCAAGTATCTATCCACTTGGTAGCCAAAAAACATCCGTTTGCAGGGAGCTAAAGAGAGAAGACGAACCATCCCTAAACAGGGTTTGGGATTCGCCACGTAAAAAACACTACCATTGAAAAGGAGAAAACGGCTTCGAATGAGACTCGGTTTTAATCGCGGAGCGGTGCTAAAAGCGTATTTTATGGTTTCTACACACTTATAAAAAGTCGGGAATTCAAGTAACGGGAAAGATTTTATACAGAAGAATAGGAAATGACTCCATAAAAGTATTCGTACTAAGAGGTACATATGCATGTATTTAAACATAATTCTTCTAACAATCGCTGGAGTGTCCTGGAAAACACAGACCAATCATAAGGTATCGAAGTTTGACGACTAGCGATGACTAGGGAAAGTTGCAAGAATTGGGATAACTAATAATATTACGAGTACATTTGTACTTTCATATACATATTAGGGTGATTCAAACAAAAAAAAAAAAATATTTTTTTTTCGTTTGGTACTCTGAAAAATGGGTTCCTAGACACCTCTAAGGAAGCCTCTCCAAGAATGAGTTCTTAATTGTAACGGGAAGGTCCTCCTACTTGTAATTTTCCATTTTTTCTTATTATCATATAGAAAAATTTATATCTCGCTTCCAACTACTTGAAAAAATATGTTGTTCCTTAGATTTCGTAGGAAATTGAATGCTCTACAAAAGAGGTCTGCACGATTTCTTCGTAAATCAAAAAACAAAATTTTTTTCGTTTGGTACTCTGAAAAATAGGTTCCTAGGCACCTCTCAGAAAGCCTCTCCAAAAACCTATTTTTCAGAGTACCAAACGAAAAAAAAAAAATTTTTTGTTTTTTGAATCACGCTAATACATATGTACATACTTATGTATGTATGAAATTTGAGGTTCTCACCTTTCCAGCTCTCAGGAAGTCAAGTGTCTTATTCTACGCAGCGTTACTTTGCATTAATTTTTATTTTCTTTGAGTATTTTGATCACTTCATGAGCCACTTGTTTCAGCTTCTGACACTCATAACTCTCTATTAGCGCTACTCGAGGAGATATCGTGGCATTTTAAGTAGCCTAGTATTTGCTCTAAAATATTGATTATTTAATTTCGCTTTTAATTTCACGCTTTTTCGCAAGCAAATACCGCAAGTTTCGACCAACTACTGGCGCCAGTCAAATATACCTATACACATATGTACATACATATGTATGTATATACATCACAGTTGTTTTTGGTATTTTTGTTGATAGCGGTAATGTATGTTGATGGGAACTGTACTTTAGCGGTGATTAGCATTGGTTCGTCATTGCCCGCATCAGCAGCTCGTGAGTGCTTTGTTTGTATTCTTATTATTGTTTTGTTGTTTTTCGTTGTTTTTTTTTTGGTATGCGCCTTTACCCACATTCGGGCTGCGCACATTTGATAAAGACGTCGCCAAAAAAAGTGGGTGGTGGCGGCGAAATGCGGTGACGCGCTCACGCGAAGCGGCACACATCGATGCGAATGTGTGTGTGTGTGTGTATATGAGTGCGTGTGTTGGTGTGTGTGCTTTGTATTTAAGGCGCCAGCGTGCGCAATGATGGCGTTGATAAAGAATTTTTAAATTGAACTGCCCTTTTTATTGTTGTTGCTGGTCATTTTTCGCATTGTTATTTTTTTATTGTTGTTAATTTGATTTTTATTGGGTTTTTAGCGTATATTCTTTTGCTTTAATTATCACTTTTGACAGCGCCATAAACAAAAATAGTATATTAATATCAATATTTTTATCAGGTCGAGAGGACACTGTAACCTCCCATTTGCACATATGTACAAGTAATGGTTTTCACTTTAATATCTATTTACATAAGTATGTACTATATGTATGTATGTACTTATTTGTATATTTATCTGTTTACTTGCCTGCCCTTCAGCGGGGGGTTTTACAAATTTATTATATTTAATTAAGAGAATACAATTAGTTTGCGGTTATTTTTTGGTGTGATGACTTCTACAAATCAGTATCATTCATAAAATATTTTTATATAATTTTTACAGTAATAAACAACAAGAAAAACATTAGTATGGGCTCCACCGAATATATTATACCCTTGAGAGCTGCATTGCCTATAGCACAAAGGGCTCTAAAACGAGCTGATGTTGATCGTGCAATTTGTATGACAGCTATATGCTATAGTGATTCGATCTCAACAATTTCTTCACAGATTATAGGGATGTCCTGGATAATTATCTGTGCCAAATTTCGTGATGATATCCCGTCAAATAAAAAAGTTTTTCATACAAGTACTTGATTTTGATCAGTCAGTTTGTATGATAGCTACATATGTATGTATATGCTATAGTAATTCAATCTGAAAACTTTCTTAAGAGAATATACAAACTTCTTGGATAATAATATGTGCCAAAATCGACCAGTTTGTATGGCAGCTATAACACACAGCAGTCCGATCTGGAAAATTTCTTTACATATTGTAGCAATGTCTTGGAAAGTAATCCATGCCAAATTGCGCAATGATATCACGTCAAATAAAAAAGTTGTGGTCTGATTAATTTGATGAACGAGGAATGCACTGCGACTTTAGGTCTATTGTGCCCTCTCCCAAATAACAAAAGACTCACCTAGCCCCAGTATATTGATAAAGTCCAATATACTGCTGGTTACTAATGAAACGATGTGATCTCTCTTTTGGAAACATAGATCCAAAGGCCTTCAATCTGCATCTGCAGACTGCTATGCAGTCAATTATTAGGTGTTCTGGTGTTTTAGGCTTCTTGTCGCAGAACTGACAATTTACTTATGAAACTAGGCCCATGTTGTATAAGTGATTTTTCAGCTTTCAGTCAAGTAATCTGAAATTGTCTCTAGGAATGTTAATTACATATGTATTTAAATGTGCTGAGGTTGTAACCCCCCGATAGCACCTTGGTTCTCCCTCTCTCTGCCTACTCCCTCTTGCTTGCGAAACAGTTCCTTCAAAAGTTCATTCACGGCTTTACTTTTGTGACCGGGCACCGAAATGAGGTGTTCGTGGTCCGCTAGCTTAATGTAAGTGAACTCTTAAAAAATATCAGATCGATATCTCAAAAATTGAGGTACTAGTTCGCGCAGACAGATGGACATGAGTAAGACGACTCAGCTCGTCGCGCTGATCATTTGCATACAACAAACCGCTGTAGATATTTATGCGATATCTTAAAATATATACTATATAAATAGTAAATAGAAGGTGCTAAGTGCTTTTGTAGCAAGCTATTTTTATAGTTCACACATTTTATCAGCAGAAAAGTTCTAAAGCGAGTTTTTATTAACTCATATAGTCCACTGAAACCTAATGGTGTGTAGGTAAATAAAGTTGGCAAGAAATTGCCTCATGATAGCTCTTGCTAATCACGTGTCATTTACATTACTTTTAAGCATTTATTAATGATTTGCGATACTACTTGTGGGGTAATTGAGTTGGAATTTATGTTTCTTATTTCTACTCAAGTAATAAGAGCTCCAAGAAAAACACTGCCAAATTTTATTAATTTCACATAACACATGTAGTAGGGGTGGATAAGAGCTGGTAATTAATATGGAAACATGGAAGGAAACAAAACACTTCGATCTTATTTCTATCCCTTTAAGCCCGATGTAGAAAGCTAATACCATACACATGTAACCACTAGATTGCTGTAGGTTGGCAAACAATATTAAGAAGTAAGAATTGCATACATATATGAACATACATACCTACATACAATCATAATAACCCACAACTTTCCCAAACAACATCACTACGCTCTATGGGCTCTTGAAAAGTTCCAAGAAGATCGGACATTTTCGAGTCAAATTTTCTTCAGCGATGAAGCCCATTTCTGGCTCAATGGGTATGTAAACAAGCAAAATTGCCGACAAAATTTGGCACGAAGACCAACTTGCGGAGATTCAAAAGCTGCCATTTCATCCAGAATAAACAACAGTTTCAAGTGGTTTAATACCGATAAGAACGTAGCCGTCAATGGCGACCGTTATCGCGTTTTTGGTTTGGCTTCAACAAGACGGCGCCACTTCCCACACATCGCTTAAACCAATGAATTTATTGCAAGAACACTTCGGTGAGCAAATAAGTTCATATTTTGGATCGGTCAATTGGCTACCAAGATCGTGTGATATCGCACCTTAGACTTTTTTCTGTGGGGATAAAGTGCGGATAATCCCACTTCGATTCGGGCCTTGGAGAGAAACATCACCCGTGTCATTCGCTAGTTATCAGTCGAAATGCTTGTACGAGTAATAGAAAATTGATTGCGGCTAATATTTGAAAGAGATTATCTTAAAAAATAAATGTCAAAGAATGTTCGTTTCGAATGATATCATGCAAGACATGCTGAGCAGCTGTCAAAAGTGTCTCATCCAAAGGCAGGAAAACAAAGAAAGTCATCAGAAATACAGTGCGCTAACATCAATGGACGAGAGCATCATTTCGGCTTACAGCGAATACCAAAGATGCATTAAACCTTTTTGAAATTAAAATAAAGATATGGAACTGAATTATCTTCTTTTTTTTGCAGAACGTGCTATACCACAGTTGCCATGCAACAAATATCCTGCGCACCAGTTTCTTGAAACATTTATATCATGTCAAAAATCCTTTGATTCATATGACTTATACGGAGCCTAACATTTAAACCAAAATCTGGATTTACAGAACTGAAACGTGCTCTAAACTAACTAAATGTTTATCTTTTTGAATAGAAATGTTATCTAATCAAATTTGACCTGAACATGGTCCCAAAATTGTCTCAAATCTAATCGATAAAAAATTTGTGGATTTAGTGCAATTCCATTTAAGTTTGTGTGACGAGTTTGTTTGAAATTTTTTTGTTTCCAATGGAATCTGTGGCAGAAATCTCTTTCGACAGTTTATTTTATCACAACCACTTGCACATACAGCATTCAGAGAAGGTCGTAAAGTCAGCGGAAACTTCCCTCATGTGAATTAATTAAAATACATGAACAGCATTTTTGGTCTGGGCGGTTCAAATTTTTCGGTTGATATGTCAATAAAATATACATACATATGTATGTATGTACATATGTACAAAGCAATTATTTTCCCAAAAACTTTGTAATTCGACACCAATTACGTAGTTTCCATAATATATATTTGTTTTAGAATACATACTTACATGTCAAAAATGTGTTCAGTCCTGGTCAAATTTGATCAGTTGGTATGCCGACGAAAAATTTTAATAATTTTTTCAAACATTTTATCATTCGACTCCAATTAAATAGTGGCCATAATATATATTTGTTTTAGAATACATACTTACATGTGAAAAATGCGGTCAGTCCTGGTCAAATTTGATCAGTTGGTATGCCGACGAAAAATTTTAATCATTTTTTCAAACATTTTGTAATTCGACACCAATTAGATAGTAAACCATATATTTTCGTGAACAGTATAATTCGATTTCCTATAAATTTCTTCGCACCGTGTCCAACTAGTGTTATGCAAACAGACTCACATGATTCAGCTGCAAATTCGTGCAAATTAACATGCGGTCATCACTTTGCTGGATTTTTAGTAAACAAAGCTAAAATATTTGCTTTTATGGGTGTGTACTATTCTCACAAGTCACACGCCCCCAAAATATTCCACCGAATTAAAGGCATACATACAATCCACATACATATGCAGGTATGTGTGTGTGAGTATACAACAAACTTAAGCAATTACCGCAAATATTTCGGTGAGGTAAATAAGTATGTATGTAAATTGCAAAGAGAAGCCAAAAAGCAAAATATTTACACAAATATTAGCGCGGGCAAATACATTAATGCATGCGCGTATATATGTTTGTATGTATGCAAATAGATTTCTGCAAAGTTTAATATGTCAGCGCAAAATCTATGGAAAAATGAAGTGCAATTGCGAAATTTAAAAATTTTGCATATATATTTGTGTGTATGTGAGCGCTAGTATTTCCTTGTGTTTGTACACGTGCGCTTGTATGTGTGTGTGTGTGTGTGTGTGTGTGTTTGCACGTAAGTGAGAGACAATAAAAATAATTTCATCATCACTGTTTATTTGCTTGAGGTCAACAATTTGTTTATGGCGACACGCGCCTCAAAACTAAAATAATAAAAACAACAAAAGAATTGAACAATGGCGAAGCGGAGCGACGAAGAGAGCAACTGAAATAGAAATGGCGAAATTAAGTGAATCAAAAAAAAGCAAAGACACACACACACACACACACACACACAAACCTTTACATTAGTGCCAGCAAATTCAAACAATAAATATTATTAAATTGATATGTCACGCTGTAAAGTTGTTTGCGTCCCGCCACCCCGGCGTAATGTGTGGAATACAATGCACGCGACAGACTGCAAACGACATCTGTCAAATATTAAAATATACACGTTCTTATGGACGGACCTATTTTGACAGCTGCACGACTACACGACGGCAGGCCGACAGTTGTCGCTCTCGCTAACTTCAATTTTTTTATATATTTGCAAACGGCAGCAGGACGACAGTAGAGTTGACAGTAGAATGGAAGATAGAGAGATGAGGTAGAGTGGTGATGCCACTAATATGTAAAATGTAAAATTACTCAATGCTCTAACAAAACTGACGTTATTCACAACGCCATTTTCAGTTCACTGTCGTGCTGCTGCAGTCTGTCGCTAGCATTGTGTTCCACACATTAGACTCGACTTTAAGCATGATAAGTGCAGTCCAGAATACTTACATACATAGGTATATGTGAGTATGTGTCAAATAAAATTTGAAACAGATTGTGAGGTTAGTGAGGTTAGGTTGAGATTGTCCGCTTGTTAAATTCGTGATACAGTTATAAATTTAGCTGGCGTAATTAAGAACTCCTCTCCGAGCCGTTCGATACCAAACGAGGTTGCAGAGAAGGTGACTCACTATCGTGCGTCTCCCTCAATCGACATTCGTCTCAACGAGCGCGCCGTTAGTTCTGCTTTCTCCAGACTGAATAAGGAAGCAAAGCAAATTGGTCTCCTGTCATCAAACAAGCACTCATAGCACTCACGACTTGGTCACTATTAACAGTCATAATTTCGAAGACGTAGATAATTTCGTCTATTTAGGAGCCAGTATAAACGCCAACAATAACGTCAGCCTCTAAATCCAACGCAGAATAACTCTTGTCAACAGGTGCTACTACGGACTGAGTAGGCAATTTAGAAGTTAAGTCCACTATAGGCGAACAAAAACCAAACTCTGCAAGTCACTCATCACCTCCGTACAGCTATATAGTACAGAGACATGGGGGATGACAACATCTGATGAGTACGGTGTACGAGTTATACGACAACACTGACATAGTTCAACGAATTAAGAGACAGTGGCTAAGTCATGTTGTCGGAATGGATGAAAATACTCCAGCTCTGGGAGTATTCGACGCCGTACCCGCCGGATGAAGCAGAGGAATAGGAGGACCTCTACTACGTTGCAAAAACTAGGCGAAGAAGGACCTGGCTACGCTTGGAATCACCAATTGGCGCCAAACAGCGAAGAGGAAAAACGACTGGCGCGCTGTTGTAAACTCGCCAATAAACGCGTAAGCGGTATCTACACCAGTATAGAAGAAGAAGTCTAAGAATTACGGTTGTAAGACGAAATAATTTTCTTGTAGTGGTTTGATAATACTTTGAGGTCCACGGACGTAAGCCGTTCAAGTTTGGTAGCATGTGTAACTTGATACCCATTTGCTGCAGTACTGAGCTAATAACCTCATATGTGGCTGAGATCGCAGGACAGCCAGCACCGCTCATGCATTCCAAATACCCAAATACGTATGTAAGTACCTCTGTACGGTAATTTTCAAATTTCTTTTGTATACATTCAAAGTGTATTTGCTTATGTGAAACAATGTACTTATCTGCACAAATCTATGCTTCCAATGGAGCTCCGTGCCCGCAAAGCGTGTGCCCCGAAATGTGTGCGAATTTTTGATATTTTTAAGCACTGAAAAGCTATTTTTAGCAGCATTATCGCCGAGGTTTGCCGAATACAAGCATGCACAAGATGGCTGAATGGCAAACAAGCGACGATCATTGACGCTATCAGTTCGGCGGTATTTGTTTTGACTTTGCGTATTTGCTGTAGTCAACACCTGAGTCTAAACACTTGTGCGTCCATTAGTTGGTTGGTGCACACAAACGAGCGACGCTTCTGACAGGTTCATTACATGGGGGACGCTCTACGGGACGCATTAGTTGGAAGCCACGTGCCGACAACGTCAACAAGGCGACGGCGTCGGCACATTTAAACTTTGATTGAAACCAAATGTTGAAATGTGGACTTCGATTGATCGACACGAGCACGCATATACACTGGCTCCCTCCAGCTTTCGCGTCGACCGCCATCTGTTTTGGTTATTTGCATTCAAGTTCTGCTTTTGTTTTCGATTTGTTGATGTCGCGACCAATGGAGCCACCGCCGGAAGAGGCGACATCAGCGACACTATTGGCGTCACCACATAGCTTGTGAACTCATTCCGTCGCACCAGCGGTCCCTGCGCGCGCAGACGTTCCGCCAACCATATGCGTATTGACTTTCCTCGCGCGTGCAATTACTTTGTCAGATGTCTAGTTATTTGCTGTGCTAAATATCGTCGTCGAAATGCTTCCGCCACCACCATCCTCTGTTGCCAGCTTTTGCTCAAAGATTCCATATTATTTGCGACAGTGAATATGGTGGAATGACTGTGAGCTCACACAGACAATCGATTGTCTTGTTTGCTCAAATGAGATTTCAATCACATAATTTCAAAAATAGGTAAATGTACGACAATTGAGTAGCTGTGTACTAATGCATTGCGCCAACAAAACAAGGTTCCAGATAGTATTCCTACGCTTGCGTAGATATAGGTCTTTTCGAGTTTCATGATGGCATGTGCCGCTATCAAATAAAAGGACCATACTGTACCGCAATATTCCAAGAATCATAAATAAACATGGAATGAATTTCCACAGAACTAAATTATGGATTCCTCTGTTTGAAACGAGAGAGCTGTGGGTTAAGTAAGTTAATATTATATAAAAAGGTCCAACTTCCCGAAATACTCATATACATATATATAGATGAATTGGAAATAAGACACATTTATGGACTTCTTCTCATCTTTTTGGCACGTTGTGGTTTCCATCTTAAAAGAACTGCTGCAAATGAATGGTATATCTCGAAAAAGATGCACAGGGACTGTAACTTGCCACCGCATGTTCGGAATATTGGAACAATGCTGTAATGCAAATATAGAGTTGTAGACCCAATTTGTGGATTTCGGAAGTAAAATGAGATTTTGGCAAACATAGTTTGGAAAATTCTGCTGACTCTATCAGACAAAGGCTATCGTTACGGAAAAGAGCGTAAAAATGAGGTTAAGTCTGATGGATTGCAATACGACACATGGTGAACCACAGTCCTGGCGCCTTTATAAGTATTAGAGAAGCTAGTTGCGAAACTAGCGAAACTAGCTAGCTTTAACAGCGAATGCTCACTAAAGTTATAAATCACGCAATATGGACCGGGGATGGTAAATGGTAAAGCTATTATGTGCATATATAGCCTCGACTTCGTAATCGGATAGGTAGGCTACTAACCTGACAAATTTAAACCCACATTATGAATGAAACCACAATAAAGAAGAATCTGATGTGGCTTTTTGATCCTACGCTGAGCCAACGTATACAATACAGAATAATTCTTCCCACAAGATCGAACTGAGTAGTCAATTGAGAAATAAAGTGCTCTCGCGACGAACAAACACCAAACTCTACAAGTCATTCAACATCTCCATTCTGCTATGTGGTGTAGAGGCATAGACGATGACCAGCATCTGATTCTCTGCGGTACCGCAGTCGATGGAACGGCGAGCTGTACGAGATATACGACGACATATAATTAAGAGACAGCGCCCATGCTGGCCATGGAAAGCAGAGGAAGAGGAAGACCTCCACTCCGTTAGAGGGATCAGTTGTATAAGTTTGACTATAATCTCGTAAGCGTTACATGCGCCAGTAAATAAGAAGACAGTTCAAGTATCGAGAACTATTTATACACAAACTATTTATTGACATTACTTTTGGCACATAATTCCGACGCCTTCGTGTAAATAGCGAAAGAACATGCGCGTGGGAATTTAATTGAATCCAAAGCGCTCGTGTTGCCCAATCGAGAAAAAGTACAATGAAATAAAAATAAGCGTGTCAATGGTATTTACTGTTACAACTACGTGTTAAGTAGTGGCACATGTCCTCCAAGTGGCTCCCAAAGCTTAAAAGCAATCACGCACGTCCGGAAAAATTCTCACATTATTGATTCGAAGATAAGTTTGCCGCGAGCGTAAACAGAAAACGAAAGCATTTGATACTTGTAAATAGAAATCAATAAACTCGTCTAATTAAGCGCACCTGCTTTATTCGGAACTATTTAAATATATTTTAATTCTCATTTTATTTATTTTGTAATAATTTCGCACAGCATAACTTAAAAGCGAAATATGTAAGTCAGCGCAAACAGTACTTTTTCAATTCACACATTCTAACGGAGAGCGCGAGAGGCCAAGAGCGAGGGAATTGCACTTTAACTCATTTGAATTATTGGTGTTTATTTTGTCATTAAATTATATGAGATTCACGTGTGGTCATTTGATCGACAGCATGTGACTGCTCAGCGTGGCAGCATTAGCGGCACGGCGCTCGGCGTGAGCGACGGCGGAGACGTGTCGACCGTTCGTACGTCCCCCCATTCTTTCACGTGTCCATATTTTGCCGTCTACTGGGCGCGCAAAGTGTTGATTGATATGCGTTTTAATGATTTAGCGAGTCTAGTGTGTGTTGACCCACTGCTGGAGACGGCTCTCGGTGCGGCGAAGGGGCAGCAAAACACTTCGTGTGACTTTGAGTACACGGTTATGAATGAAGACTGAAGAGGCGCTAAAAGCTTAGCGCGTAATTTAGAGTAATAACGCTTAGATTAAAAAATAATGAAGATAGTTTAACAAAAATTGGTAATTAATGGCATAAAAGGTCTTATTAAGAGTTTATCTTTTAATGAAGTCTATTCGCACATTTCTAGAAGCGTACAGGGGCCTGGTAAAAACTGTATCTTAGTCAGATCAGTATAAACTCAGGAAGATTCTGTAGTAATTTGAAACTATCTCTTAAGTTCTCAACCCAAGACTGGATTTTAATTTTAAACCGTAGAGTTTCTCTGTTTTCTCTTGTCAAGTTGCTCAGGCAACTCAACATTACAGTTATTGTTAAAAGTGGTGATTTCGGCTTTTAAGACTTTAAAGTCCTGCGCGGCCCAAAAAGTTTGAGAAACTGAAAGCATTACTCAAAGAAAACGTGGGAAACACAAAAGTAGCCCAACGAATATTTGGGAGACACTCAAGCGGCTATTTCGAAGTGTTTAAACGAAAATAGCTTCATTCAAAAGCAAAGAGATCGGGTACCATATGAATTGACGTTAAGAGACTTTGAAAGACGTTTGCGCATGTCAAAAATGCTGCAAAAATAAATCGTTTTTGCATCGGATTGTGACTTAAATCTACTACGACAACTACGACACCATAAATAATGTGTGAAACCGGGCCAACCAACCGAATAAAGAAGCAACACGTTGCATTTGGTGGAATCAGAAGAGCGAGCTGTGTTATAAGCTTCTAAAACCAGGTGAAACCATTAATAGAGAACGCTACTGTCAGAAAGTCATCAAATTAAAGTGGGTTATTACCAAAAATTCTCCGGAATTTGCGACTTAACACGAGACAAAAATTTTCCATTATGACAACTCTCGGCATTTTGTGCTTATACTGTTTAAAAACTATTTGAAAGACAGCGGCGGTGACGTTTTGAATCACCCGTCTTATAATCCAGACCTTACCGCTTCTAACGATCATTTGGTTCGGTCAATGCAGAGAATCCTCACTGGTATACTCTTCACATCAGAATTGGGTATCAAAAATTGGATTGAGTCGTTCTCGACCGGGGGTGGTAATACATTGATTCATTTCAGATGGGCAATATTTTGAAAATAGTATTGTTCCGCTTTTCTGCCTTGGAAGTATTAAATTTGTGTGCTTTAACAATTTGTGCGTTCAATGAAATGCCAAGTCATGCCAACGGAAAATTAGTAAAATCTTGCTTAATTCATCTCGTGAACTTAATAATGGCAACTAAAAGGTGTTCAAAATTTTCCATCTCATATTCAAAATTACATATGACACTGTACCTAGTATTGGAAATGTACCGAAATGACAAGTATATCAGCTTATTTTACAAAAAACGCAGACGCGAACTCATTAACGTCTCATTGAAGCCCAGACAAAGGAATAACTTAGCGCCCGCCAAAGTGGCATTGGGGCAAATGCAACTTGATGAATTGTCTAAATTTATGTAAATTAAATGCATATATGCAAGGGCTTTATCAATTACTTGCTAAATTATGCCAGAAAATGTAAAGAAATCGCTACGGAAAATTTGTGATGGTTGGCCTGATTCACTACCTAGCTAGTAAATTTCCCTTCTAGCTAATTGTTGCTTCAATTGCTTGAGCAATTTTGGGTAATTTCCACACATGGCGCTAGTCATTGTATTACTTTTTGTAGCTGGCGCCAACAAGTGAATACAATATTGCTAATAGTGCTATGCATAATCGAGGAACTTTTTACTGGGAATATTTTGATGTGTGAATGTTAACTGATTTGTTTCCGTCTAGACGCTACGATACCGGTCTTCTTGCTTTATTTAACAAATCACACGTTTGCTGCTAAAAAAAAATCGCTATTACGGGTTTTAGGAGTGTAGAAATCCGAAGAAAGACTTAGAATTGTTGTAGAGGAGTTATAGAGTTTGCTGTACGAGCCTACACACTGTATCACTGTGCGACACAACTAGTACTAATTCAAATCTAAATATAAATACAAATCGTCTAAAAAAAGAGTTAACAGCAAATATGATTCAATTAAGCGGTGATCGAAGTAGATTCGACGTTATCGAGCCAAATTGTGTTTAGCGATGATGCGCATTTCTGGCTCTATGGGCATGTAAACAAGCAAAATTGACGCATTTGGGACGAAGAGCAATCTGAAAAGATTCCATAGCTGCCATTTCATCTAGGAAAAACAATGGTTTGGTGTGGTTTGAAGGCCAGTGCAATCATCGGTGCATATCTTTTCAAAAATGATGTCGGTGAGAACGTGACCGTCAATGGTGACGTCATGATAACTGACTATTTGATGCCCTAAATTCAGGCTCGTGATTTCGGCAACAGTTGGTTGCAACAATACGGCGTCATTTCCCACACATCGCATCAAACAATGAATTTATTGAGATAATACTTTGGTGTGCAGATAATTTCACGTTTTATGTCGGTTGATTGGCCACCAAAATCGAGTGATATCACATCGTTAGAATTTTTCCTGTGGGGATATGTAAAATCTAAAGTCTATGCGGACAATCCCGCTTCGATTCAGGGCTTGGACCAAAACAACACGCATGCCATTCGAGCGTGACTAGACGAAACGAGTGAACAAGCCAACGAAGATTGGACTCAACGTATGGACCATCAGATACGTAGCACCGGCTAACATTTGAGAGAGATAATTTTCAAAACATAAATGACAATAGATGTTCCTTCGAATGATAATAAACATTCCCCAATAAATTTGAAGTTTTTGTATTCTTTTTTTAAGTAGCGAACCTCGAAATGGTCACTCTATATATTCCTCGAGAGCTTCAGCGTCTCAAACTTATAGGATTAGAATATTTGAAATTGGAATAATTAGCTATAAACACAGACCTTACTTATTACTTATTTTCACATTCACTATTAAGTTCTGAAATCTTTTCCCTGATATCGCTAAAGCTTTTATTCGTTCATTCAGGGTATTGGATGCGCGATGAATATTTTTGCAAAAACATGTAGTAAAGTGCCCCAATATGCATAACCTCATAAGTAAATAACTATATGAGTACTCTGAGTTTTCTGAGTTCCCCATTGAAGTGCGGGTATTACCCAAAGTGGAGGCGCCGTTTTCGTATCAGTTCAAGTTCAAACAACAAAACAAAAGTTTATTTATATATGTACATATTTCTATTAATATTTGCACGGCGTGTTTATGCCGCTTAACACTTAACCCACTGCACTATAAACACGTTTCCAGCTTTGCGGCATTTTAATTGCCTGCAACAACATTTTTATTTTATTTGCTATTCTTGTTTTTATTTTTGCTTAGTGGAATTTTTTTCTCATTTTTATAATACAAATTGCAAGTGATTTGGGTGAAATTTACGTCAGCAACAACAATAAAACTCAAGTACAAACACAGTGCGTAAACGAAGGAAAATTCCAGTTAAACTATTTCTGCAAGAATCTTCAAGAACAGAAAGCATAAATGGAAATAAACCAAATTTTGATAAGAATATTTTTAGATTCGCTTAAGTGGGGTGGAAGAGTCGCGAAATATATCACAAAAGATCCAGAAGTAAGTAATATGATGCGGTTTACGCGGAATTTTTATGGAGAGACTTGAAAAATCATAAATAACTAAATGTAAAGGGTAACACATTTTGATGGTTCCTTACTTATTTTAAGAAAACACACAGGAACTTCAAATTGAATAAGTAATGTTTATTATCATTTGAAACATTTTTTGGCATTTAATTTTTAAAGATTAGCTCTTTCAAATGATGGTCGCGGCCACGTCTCAGATGATCTCTATTGAGTCCAATTTTCAAAGACTCATTCGAGCATTTCGACTTGTAACCGGCGAATGATAGGCGTGATGTTTTGCTTCACGCTCTGAATTGGAGCGGGATTGTTCGCATAGACTTTAGGCTTGACATATCCCCACAGGAAAAAGTCTGGCAGTGTTATATCACTAATTATCTGCTCAGCGAAGTGTTCTCTCAATAAACTAGTTAAAACTCCTCGAACCAGTCTAATTCTAACCCACACATAGTTATATTTAACACCTATTAACTGCAAAAAAGAAAAAACACGCAACAGCCCATACCGTCCTAACTTCAGTATAATCCCGGCCAAAATCATTGATCCTGAAACAGGGGCTTCAACATGAGCCTTAGGAAGCCATAAATGAACTAAAAACATGGGCATCTTAACTAAAAATTGCGATGCGATGTTACCGTCTTGTTAAAACCAAATGCCGCCGAGATCACGATGTTCAATTTCAGGCATCAAATACCTGGTTATCGTGTCGTGATAGCGGTCGCCATTGACGGTTACGCTCTCACCGGCATCATTTTTGAAAAAATATGAACGGATGATTCCATCGGCCCACAAATAACATCGAATCTTTCTTTTTTCTTGCTGAAATGGCAGCTTTTGATTCTCCTCAGGTTTCACTTTTTCCCAAATGCGGCAAATTTGCTTGTTTACATACCGATTGGACCAGAAATGGGCCCCATTGCTGAGTAAAATTTGGCTCGAAAATGTCGAATATTCTTTGTGCTTTTCAAGAGCCCATAGAGCGAGATTATGTCGTTGTGAGGGTCGAGCGATTTCATTTCTTGCATAAGCTCTACTTTTCTTGCTTCCAACGCAAGATCTCGACTTCAAATGCGCCAAGTCGTTACATACCGCAGTCTGAGTTCCTGCGAACGGTGTCGAATCGACTCTCCAGAGGCTTTTGAAAAAAGCACCTCTACTTGGGTCACCTTTTATAAAGATCTATATGTATAATCAGGAATAGGTTAAGCTCACAGATCTGATGCCTTCACTTCATCAATTAATCTAACTTATCATGTCCATGAAACATCATTCTCACTCTCTTACTTGCTTTTTGGAACCCCTGATTTCGTCTTTACTCTTTCGATGATGAATTTCCAATATATGTTTATGTGACCTGGTCTACGGAAAGGGGGCTAAGGTGTCAAAAAATCAATTTTCACTTTTTAGTTGATTCGGATGGAAGATGAGATGCTTTTTTTTAACAGCTGTTTCCCAGAAAACTAGTTTTCGCACATTAGCTCCCTTTTCGTAGTCCAGGTCACATATGTACTAGCAGCTCTCAAAGTTTTTATTCGCACTCAGATGAGTTTGTTTTTTCAATTTATTCATTGTTTCTCTTTGTTGTGAGGCCCCAAAGATATCACTGTCTTTAAACTAGCTTAAAGTACAATAGTTTTGAACTGAGCTCGATGGAGTCATGATTTACAAATGACTTGCCTCCAACTTTCAGTAATAAAAAATGTAAAATATTCCAGAAAGAAACGTAACGTAACGTAACGTGCTCTCTGACGTGAGTTCTTATCACAAATCCAAAAACAAAGTAACAAAAATCGGCATTTCAAATATTTATAAATAAACTTCCTGTCCCATTGATGTCACTCGCATTGATTTTGCACACCTCCGAACAGATGCAACGGTGCTCGCTTATCTCGGCTTCTATTTTTTACAGCTATTTGGCGCCATTATTTCATTCTCTGTTTTGTTATCGGCTCTACTTGAAATCAATATTTCACTTTGTTTTGCACAAAATTGGTTTCAGAAGCAAAGTTCAAGTGGCACTTGTGGCTATTCGTGAGATATACATCATACACATACATTTCTACTACTATAACGATTTATTATTTATCAGGTGGCACGTGTCGCAGTAGCCAGCAATCGGATAAACAATACAATTAATTAATTAATACAGTAATTTTCGGGAATTTTTCAAAAAAGCATATATAATACGCAATATAGCTTTGATTCTTGAAACGAGTGTTCGAACAAGTAGTAGATTAGATGTGAAGTTTTGTGAAGTCAATATTATACAATATTAAATTAGTAAACAAAATCAGCTTTTAAGGCTGCCTGTAGAATACCCCTCGTAAACAAATGATGCCACAACAAGTTATACATATATACATCTGATCAAATTTGACCCGGACTGACAAAAAAAAATTTAATTTTCCCATTTCGCCTTGATAATGGAGTGCTGACCCAATATATGCTTGCCAACGTTCAATGCAACTTTTCAGCATCCGATCAGATATGACCCGGACTGACACAAAAAATTAAATTTGCACATTTCGTTTTGAAAATAGAGTGCCGAACCAACACAAGCATCCCAACGTGCAATGCAACTTTTCAGCATCCGCTCAGATTTGACCCGGACTGACACAAAAAATTTAATTTTCCCATTTCGCCTTGATAATGGAGTACTGACCCAATATATGCTTGCCAACGTTCAATGNTCAGATTTGACCCGGACTGACACAAAAAATTTAATTTTCCCATTTCGCCTTGATAATGGAGTACTGACCCAATATATGCTTGCCAACGTTCAATGCAACTTTCACTGACACAAAGAATTTAATTTTCACATTTCGTCTTGAAAATAGAGTGCCGAGCCAATACAAGCATCCCAAAGTTCAATGCAACTTTTCAGCATCCGATCAGATTTGACCCGGACTGACACAAAAAATTTAATTTTCACATTTCGTCTTGAAAATAGAGTGCCGAGCCAATACAAGCATCCCAAAGTTCAATGCAACTTTTCAGCATCCGGTCAGATTTGACCCGGACTGACACAAAAAATTTAATTTTCACATTTCGTCTTGAAAAAAAAACCTCTTCGGCATATTCAGCGAATTTTGATTTTTTCGATATCGGCTCATTTTTGCAGCGCCATTTTTGCTGAACAGTTTCGACGTCATATTGATAAACCCAGAGGTCGTCACCAGTGATGTGTTTTATGAACGCAAGCATCTATTTATTCGAATTCTACTCGATGACAAATTAATCAACATGTGTATAGAAGAAATTGAGATACTATGCTATCTCAATGATGCCAATATGCTGACTTTCTAGCTGCTTTTACAAACAATACTCTAAATCAATCGAAAGTGTAGATGTTAGACGATGAGGGTAAACATAGTGAAACATTTACTTCACTTAGTTGAAGTAGCTTAAAAAAAATATTTTTCGGAAATCCTTAGATAAAACAAATTTTTCGAAAGCGACTAGAAAATCCAGAACATCACATATTTTGGTTAGAACTGGTTTAAAACGTTCAGGATGGTGAACTTGTACACTTAAAAGTCCCTTCACAAAGCACTTCACGAATTGGAAATACGTTTCGGTATAATAACATACTGTACAAAAAAAAAAAAAATAAGGTGACATTTGAATTTAAACTGCGCGCGTCGAAGGATCTGGAGAATTATTTTTTTTTTAGATTGGTAGTACTGTCTAAAAGAGGATCTTTCAAAATTTTAATTATTTTTAGAGATACATATATGTAGATATTTTGCAGACCAGTCATCAAAACTAGTTCAGTCGGAACTGAAATTTTTTTCCGAAACCGATTTACTTGAAACTTTCAGAGTTAGCAATATTTTTTGTTTTCAGCAAGTCGCTATTTGGTAGAATTAACGCATTTGGTACGAAGAGGAGCTTGAAGAGAGAGAGAGAGCTGTAATTTGACCCGGAAAAAATAACCGATTGGTGTGATATGTCGTCGGTCCATATTTCTCAAACATAATCTTCCAAAAATAAATACCAAAGAATGTTCTTCTTTTACCTTCTGTTAAAGGTGTCGAAGTTAACGGTTACTTTGTTTTGTTACTTAAAAATTTTTAATCTATTTTTCGTTGAACTTTTTTCTTAAAATTTAAAGTGCTTACAGTTGCTTTCGCTTAAAAAATTTTAATTTAGCATGTTACATAGTATTACATTTTTTGAAATTCCGAATCAAGTTCTTCGCTTACAAAAAAACTGGTTGCACATATTTTTTAGTCCAAATTCTTTTATGTAAAAAAAAAATAAAAAAAATTTTCTGAGAATAATTTTGAAAAATCGCCATTTTCGCAGCAGAGAGCAATAAAGGGAATTTATTTCTAATTCCTTTTTCATTGTTGTTGCATTTCGCAGCAATAATCGACCACGACAAATGGGATTACGAGCACGAGCGGTTAATGAGCACCGCTGAGTGGGGTACACGTGCAAATGACAATGCCATGACACTAATATGCTGACATACATACATACCATACATATGCATACATGAGCATACATGTGTATTTGTATGTATGCGTGCATTTGGCGCAAATATTCAACAAATGAAAACTAGAAAAATCCAACGAACAAAAGGCGAGCAATTTTGCACTTGGAGAAAAATGGCAATCGCAACAAGTTTCGCGCGCGCACCGAGCACACACACACAGCCACACATGCAGTGACATTACGAAAGCAAATTGTAAGCACAACAACAACAACGATCGCATGAGAATTTACTACATCATTTACGCTAATTGTAAGCGCTGTGGCGAATTTCATTCATAAAATCGCAAAAGGAAATTGCGCAAGGGCGGACGGGCTGCGGTCGGAGCGGAGAGCGGATGCACAGCGACGTTCGGTCCAAAAATGTACAGATAGACAGCCAACACAAAGCGTATAGTGGCAAGAAAATATGTACATTTTTGTTCTTTATAATTCATGCCGATGACTGTGTTGATATGAGCAGAATATGTAAAGACGTAGATAGGTATGTATATAGATACATATGTATGTATATGTATGTATGTACATATATATTTATGTATGTATGCATCTACTTGCTGTATATGAGTTGTTGTGTGTAGGCTGATGCACGGAGCGATTGTCATATGACCAAATGTGTAGCATCCGCTCGCAGACGCAGGCAAATGTGGCTTTGCTGCTCACTTGCTGGCTGCCTGTTCGCCAATTGTGGCTTTGACTTTTAAACGCCGGCCAAAGCAGAGTAACGACAAAAAAGACAATAACAACGACAGGTACAAAAACAACAAAAAACGACAAAAATAACTACTACAACAACAAACACAGCAATCACAATAACAATGACAACCGCTACGACAACAGAAAATACTTGCAACAACAACAACAACAACAAAACCAGTAACAGAGATAATAAAAAGCAACAAATACTACAACTAGAAAGCACAACAACAACAGTAGTGGTAAAAATGCAACAACAACTAAATTAAATTTGCAACAACCACAACGGTAACAACAACTACAACAATAATAAAAGTACATACAACAACTGCTACAACAACAAACCTAATACTAACAACAACAACGTCACTGCCTAACCAAATTAAAGCAAATTAAGCAACAATAAAAACAGCGCTTGGTGTAGTTAAGCTGCGCCGCCAGCAACTTAAGCCCGGGAAGCGCGTAATTGGTGTACCGGCAGATTACAGCGTAGCATACAAAGTGAAGTGAGCAGGCAAAAACCAAAAAAAAAAAAAAAAAAACAACAACAACAACCACCAGCGAATATGACAAACGGCGGTGAGCGCGCAAAAAATTGCGATATTGACTATATTTAATACAACAACACACATACATATACGCAGCGCCCCATAGGCAGCGCTCAATGCCGCTGGCGCCACCAACACCCTCCATTCATATCTACACACACACACACACACACAATCCGCTATCTACCTTCGTACGCGCGGCATCCGCCCCATTCATTGCGGATGTGTCACATTGACAGTCACAACGCTGTCAGCGCTAGCGTCGGCAGCGCCGTTAACGTCAACGTAAATCCCGCGGTTGATCGGCAGTCCGTACTCCATACGATTGGACGCGTGGACGCGTTTTTGTGAATGGCATGAAATCAACAAGCTGATTGTCAGCGTACACCATACAACAACAACAACAGCAGCAAAAACAATGAACACGGACAACAACGAATTGATTGACCGAGTGCTGGTCGTCGGCCGCAATGAATGTATGAATGAATGGAATGACTGGCTGGCGTGGAGAGTGGCTGCCGCAAGGCTAAATCAGATGATCATGTGGATATATACCCACAGATATAAAAACACATATAGTACGTACATACATATATATGTATGTACGAGTATATATGGCATGAGTACTTGCATAGAGTACGGATATCTGTGCAACTGTGACCGGTGCCGCAGTTGAGGCTGCAGCTGCTGCAGTCGCGCCTAGGCTCGCTTGTGTGGTCGATCAGCTTGTGTACTTAATATGGGTGTGTCGCAACGCGAAAAGGAACTTCGCTTTACGGCCACACAAGCGGCGCTTGTGCATGAATATATGTGATATTCATTTGTGTAAGCACTTGTCGACACATAGGATTTAAGCACGTCGTCACGTCTATAAGTCAATTAATAGAGATACACACACATATTACGTCTCATGAAATCTTATGCGGCCTGCAGAAAATACATACATACATATATTACATGTACATATTTTAATGCAGATATAGTACTTATTATCGCTTTCCCGATAGATGCCTCTAGAGTCGATAAGATCGGGGCAAAAACTAATCTGATTTTCCATACACCTATCAAACTCTTCGACAGAGTTGGTCCAAGTGGACGCTTGAGCTTTTTTTTGGAACTGACAAAAGAAATAAGGAGACAAATCTGGTTAACAAGATCGCTGAGGTGGGTTTGTAAATACATACATATATTCTTTGTTGGCTTTTTTGGATTCAAGTTAGAGTTGGCCGGCTTTGGATTTCGTAAACGGCAACAGAATGCCTTGAATCATAAAGGCTGTTTGAGACCCTATGTTCCATCTATAGTCGATATGGGAATATGTAACAAAAACAAACTTGATCAGATGTTGTTGTTGTAGCGGCAGAATTCTGCCGAGTTGATAGTCCGCGTCCGTTCGGACTTTCTCTCTGGCTAAGGACTGTCAACGTTACGTAGACCCGACTGACGTGGGAACGGAAACTAGGTCAGATTGTTGTATGCGCTTTACGTTCTCCACTTCATGGCAAGTAATATTCTCATCGCCGCAGCATCACAGCTACAGAAAAATATCGTACATTGTAGGACTCCACCAGACTGTTGTAGCAGTTGTCATTAAAACATTCCAGGAGACGGTTTCTTTTCCGTGAAAGTGTCATCAGACAATAGGCTCACCACATTTCGGACGCAACTAACTACAAACATGTACTGACCATAATTCACAGTGAAGCCATAAACACCTTCATCGTCTCCCTCCCAGTGAATGGCGTACGTGGAAACACAGCACCCGCCATTGCCGATGAAGAGATCGAGTTTCCGCCAGAATCGAGAGTGACACTCGCGTAGCTTCGGTCTGGATAATGTACAGCCTCGATGTCAACTTTTGTGAACCTTACCAACAACAAACTCATCAAACCTTACAAACCTTACAAATAAAATGAGGCTTGCAAGGCGACATACACAGCTCATAAGACCTAAAAAAGAGTCTTAGTGACGCGATAGTGGTGGCATCATTGGCCGGAGGCGCAGATGTCAACGGCCGACATCCTCCAAAAATCTTTTTTAAGTCGACAAATGAGGAAACAGCGGTATGTATAAGGGAAAGAACATGAAAAATGGTGGATGTAACAATGGCCAACCGTAGTTTTTATTAGTTTGATTCCAAGTTTTGTATTATTGGATCTGATGTTATGGTATGTCTGTCGGTCAGCAGGATGATCTGGGATCAGAAAGAGTCAACGGTAAGGCTACTCCGAGTAGCCGGAAATAACTGAAGTAATACCAAAACGATTTCATCTTTCAGCACGATTCTGTTACAGGGCTCACATCCTAAGTAAACTTTTTTTTCACCACCATCAAGAAACTTCATGGACCTTATCAGTTTGGCTTCAGGCCAGGCAAATCAAAAACTAACCAGATATTCACCAAGCGCCAAATCCTAGACAAACCACGTGAAAAGAGGATCGACACATACCACCTTTTCGTCGATCAAAGGTGTTTTCCGATTGAGAAGCTAAGTCCTCTCTTGAGGAACAAAGACCAAAGCGACTAAAAGTCGCTCATCATCCCCGTTCTGGTATATGGTGCAGAGGCATGGACGATGACAACATCGGATGAGTCGGTGTAACGAGTTTTCGAGAGAAAGGTTCTGCGAAAGATTTATGATCCGTTGCTCATTGGCAACGGCGAATATCGCATTCGATGGAACGATGAGCTGTATGAGGTATATGTATGACGACATTGGTATTGTAGTTCACCGAATTAAAAGACAGTGGCTATGTTGGCTAGGTCATCCCGTCTGAATGGGTGAAAACGCTCCAGCTTTGAGAGTATATTTATATTAGGTGCGTAGGGGTAAGAATAGTATTGACCAAATGTTATCCATTTTTCGCATCACGATATATCATTGCCATAAGTTTCATTAAGCATTCTTACATATCGATCGAGTTGTAGTTAATGCTTATTCAACTCATCCTAATCAATTTTGATAGATTTCATTATATGTTTGTCGATTGATCAATTTTAGATGCTACCAACAATTAGCTGAACAAAACTGTTATACTCTGTGGCAACATAGTGAGAGAGTATACAGAATTAAGGCTTACTGCACGCCCACTTAGTTTCAGCTAATGAAGCCCTAAGTAATGAGCTGCATATGTAAATTAATATACATACATACATACATATATGTACATAAGTATATACAAAAATACTAATATACGAGTTTCATAATTAACAACTTTCTCAGTAAAATTCGTGCATCGCCACCGATTCATTTAACGCCGTGGCTGAAATAAACTAGAAAATTAATAAAAACCTGACACAACTAATTAATTTTTCTATTAAAAAGGGTAAAATGGTAAAACAACAACGATATCAACATGCAACAATAGTCAATTAGCCATTTCGACAACGAGTGATGTTTGTATGGCTCGTTAGTTGTTTAGAAATAATCATAAATACATACTTATAAATATATATACATACATACTTATATGTACATACATGCACTCATATATGTACATATGTATGTATGTATTGYATTAATTCATAAGTGGCAATTGCAGTTTGTTGTGAGTAATGCCTTGCACGTTTTGCGTTCCGCCCATTTACCACCTTAATGTTATTGTTGTGTGTCATAGATGCATAAATACAAGCATACAAATGTACATGTGTGTAGATACATATAATGAGTTCTCTACTTTATTGTGGCTGTTTTGATGGGAATCTTTTTCATAATTACCGTTGTTCAATTTAATTGGCCATACAAATGGGTATGTATACTTTTCATTTGTTATTGTTGAAGTATGCACAAACATACATACATACATATGCGTATTCATAATGAAAATGCTCAAAAATCATACATAAATTTGGCGACTTTTCAAAACTGATATTGTTTTTTTATTGGAAAAACTTGTGGTGGAAATTAGTTTTGACAAAAAGTGAATATTTCCACTTGTCGAAATATCAAAGCTCCACTCACTCTTCGCTGCTTCGAACACTAAATTCTTATGCAGAGCGAGCTTGGCCAAAGCTCTTCCAACCTTCCATAAAAGGTTGTTCTCCGAGCAAACTCTGTATCAAACCTAGCAAATCTACGAGTATTCTGCGAAGTTTTGATGTAGTCTTATACTTTTTCTATCTGCAATTTTATGAAATCTTACCAAAGTTTGAGCGATTTCCATTAAAGTCCTGTAGTTTTACTCGAGACATTGTTTACACTATCCGAGAAAGCCTACAAGTAAATCCATAACGCCGTGCTAAATCAAATCTTCTAGCATGTTTTATTAAATAGACAGGTGAGAAAAAATATTTTACTGAAAGTTTGTGTAGTCTTAAGCTGCCGTTATTAAAGCTGTGAAATAAAGAAATATAGAGTAGATATAATATCTAAGAACATTGTAGAGAGAAAAATTTAGAGTGTGAATATTAGACTGGTATATCTGGTTCGAAGTATCTCAAAACTCAAAAACTAGTTCGTGTATACACCGAGGAGCGACAGATGAAGCTGACTAAATCGACTCAGTTCGTCATGTTGATCATTGATATACTTTATACTTAGCTTTCCACGGGTTTTTATCGGTTTTATAAACTTGTTGCAAACCCTATTAAGAGTATAAAAATGTATCTGAGTAATAGGTTCCCCAATAATAAATATTAGAAATCCCGTCGGTATATCTTTATAGTGTTTATATGAAAACCGCCGAGATTAATTCCTAACACTACTTAAAACTTTGAGCGGAGCGGGTTTCCAAACAATAGTATCGGCTATCTAAATGTGATGAAATGAGTTGTTGTTGCAAAAATGTACACTTCTTGTGATGAGAAACAATCGTTGACATCTAAAGTTATGATATGTTAACTTGACAACAGACCTCAAGGAAAGTATCAGACTCATTCTTGGGCGAGAGTTCGCTTGGATGTAACATATCATCCTGGGGCTATACGGGAGATTTTTTTGCAGCTCATGATATATGTATACATATATGCTGAGTCGTTAGGTTGGGATCAAATGAAACGAGCTTCAAATTTTCGATTACTACTCGCAAGGCTAATCATAACCAACGAAATCGATTATACATAACTTCTTCGAATTTCCAAGACTATAGATACAAATGAAAATGATACTTCATGAAAAAAGATGAGATAAATACCACTTAAAGAGCTCTAATTTTGTATTTCTGAGATTGTTGCGAATGTTGAAACAGGCCTACGGTAATTCAGTTTTGTCAAAAACACAAGCTTACGCGTGGTACAAAGCTTTCAGAGACGGTCGGGAGATCATTGAAAACATGCCATCATGAAAATATTATAAACGTGACGGATTTGGTACTTGAAAAACATCAGACAAATGTTAGAGACATGGCAAAAGAACTTGACATCGTTCACGCCTCAGTTCGAATGATGGCGTATATTTTAGGTATGAAACAATTTTTTGTACGCGTCGTCCCGATAAAGCTGAGTTTTTTTCAAAAAGAGTATCGAGAATAGGTCTCTTCGGATATGATAGATCATGCGAATTCCGATCCCAGATAATGGAGACCATTATAACTGCCGATGAGACAGGAGTTTATGAGTTTGACATGAATTTATTGAAAAAAAGCAAACTGAAAGCAAAAAAACCACGCTCCATCCACTTAAAAATCAGGGTTATGCTCATTTTTTCGATGTTCGTTGTTTAGTGCAGGGTGAATTTTTTTCAGGAGGAATAGATGGTCACTAAGGAGTTATATTTGATTTTATTGAAGACTTTGCGTGAGAACCTCTGTCGAAAACGGCCTGAGTTGTGAAAGAACAATTCAAGGATTTTACACGATGATGATGCGCCGTCGCATCGAGCCACGAATGTGACCGAATTTAAAGCCAAAAACGCAATGAATGCCATCGATAAACTACCATATTCACCTAAACAAAGCAAATGTCTAAAAATAGCACAATCCAACGAGCCTTTCACTTTTCAACCAAAAATAACAATTTTCTTGTTTCTAAATTATGCACAAGCCATGCAAATTTAATATAAACTAGGTATTTATATTGCTTAAATTATAATAGAAAAAAAAAAACTACAAAGAAAACATCGGCTTCTTTTGTGATTATTTAATATTCAAAATCGCCTTTGTTCACCACACAATGGCAACTGATCGGCGTTGATCATAAATCTCCAATAGCAAAGTGAATACAATTGAACTACAAAACGGCTTGTGGGGAAACTCTTACTTTTAAGTGACAATAGATTCAACGACATCTCTCGGGTACTACGCCGCGAACGGAGTTCAATGGATATGCATGGGTAGTGCAGGAGTGCAGCTGTAACTACTTATCTATGTGGAGGCTCTGCAGGCTTCATAAAAGTATTACAATTTATTTCCCCGCTTCGCGCGCTTTTTGTTTTAATTTGCGCCTCTTCGTTAATTGGCAAAAGCCCAAATTAGCGATGCGCTGCCGACCCACACCGGTTACATCCCGCCGTATTCACACGAAACCGGAAATTTTCAGATGAACACAATAAACTATATACATATATATGTATACATGTATGTATGTATGTATGGATGTATGTATGTTTGTATGGATGTATGTGTGTATTCTCTTTTTTTGGTTTACTGGAAGTAATAGACGTCGCAACGTTACAACAAAAGCAACTATTTAATCGTTTTTTATTAATTGACAACAAATAAAAATTGTGTACACACACAAACAATTCAAACAAATACTCAGAGCTCGGGCACTATCCGCGGAGATGATTAAATAACAGTGTTTGCATTTAATGAATGAATCAACAAAACCCTCTCGTAAAAAAAAAAAACAAAAACAAAATACTTTAGCGGAAGTTTACATTAAGAAAGTTGAACTTCAGAACTTTTAGGTCTAACCTAAGCGAAACTAGTCCTTTTAGGTTAGCAGCAGTCATTAAGTTTTCAAATCCAAGACACGTATGTAACTCACGTTTCTAGTTCCAAAACGTGGCTATATTGATCCAAATCACAGTTTCGAAGTATGGTCTCTTTGGCGCTATCTTCGGCTCCGGCTTCTCGTTCGAACGCGAGATTCCATTGGAGATGAAAATTGGACTCCTTATCTGACCAGTGATTAAACCAATTACCAGTAATCCATCCAAATTCTTCTTTGTTAAATGGATACAAAATTTCATCTCCGCGATCCTCGATACAAATTCTCATTCGAACACAAGATTCCATTAGAGACGAAAATTGGATTTCTTTTCTGACCTTCTTTGTTTAAGGTATTCAGGGCATTGGCTGTTGCGCTCTATTCGATAATTGACCACAGTTTCTCTGCTCTTCCTTCTTAAACGAGGTCAAAAGATTGAAAAAAAGTGGGGAATCGAACCCAGCTTAAACTGAATCTATCAGATGTCTATAACTTCGATTTTGATTGTTCCCCGACAAGTAACTTGAAATACCGAGAGTGACTTTCTACGTAGGTAGTCATGCTTAAGTTTGAAAATGAAATATTTGGTCCTCCAAAAGATATTAGAGTTAATTGAAAAATTTACTAGAAACTTTTTTGTATGACCTTCGTTTCAAATATTTTCCGGAAAGTAGAAATCGAAAACTACAGGTGCTCTTAACATAAAGGATAATCTCGTAAATTATACTAAATATATAGTTCCCTGTTCGACGACTTGACTGCCTTTTCGACGCTGAATTTTTAGTTTTAGTTTAAGTTCAACCAAACATTTCGCCCACTATGGTAACTTTGGTAGATCTAGTCCATGTTTGAAGTGAAAGCAGTTTAGCCTCCCTTAAGAATATCTAAAAAGCCTTGGACCGATTATACATTCCTAAATTTAGCGTGGTTTGTCCATACAAAATGGAGAATGCTTGTCAATCAGAGAAGAGACATTTCAGAGAAGAATGATCTGTTTTGACTTCTAAGAATGAACATCCTCGCTGTTCGACCAGCATAGTCTATTTTATGAAATTTTTTGGATTTTCTAATAAAATTATATTTAATTATAAGAACAAGTACACGCCGAAAGTGTGTCCAGGTTTTTGAATGTATCAGAAATAGATTTGGACGGGGTAAAAGAGAAGATATTAATGTAAGAACTGAACCTTGAGACTTATTCGGCTTCCATATTCTTAGCGAATTTGAAATGTCTATGAAGTTTCGGTGAATGATGTTGTTCCGCTGAGAGAAACCACATATAGTAATACAAGGTTTCTTACAAGTGGTCGAAAAAAAATTAAACCTCAACTCCTTGGATCAACTTGGATCGGATCTGTGCGTACAAAAGGGTATCTTCGGATTCCGGAGTTTCACAAATTCTCTGAAATGAGCCGGAAAACTAACTGAATGAGTAACCTCCTCCTACTACACATTTCCATGCATGTTTTTTCCGAGCAAATAAATGAAGTGACGGCCTTAGATAAGCAGCGCGTATATTGGCGGGGTCGTAAGCGTGGCCAGTAGTAGCGCTAGATATGTACATATGTATGTATGTATGTCACATGTACTCTCAATTGGATACTTCAATTGCGTCGAAGCCTGTAATAGAGTATCAACAACAATCTGATCTGGTGCGTAATTTATGATGGGAAGCACAATGCGGAATATGATGCGATGTGCGACCGCAAAACAAAAACAATGTCATACATATGATATGGAAATGGGACAAAAACAAATGAGAACCAAAACAACAGCTGAATAATGTGACCTCGTTTCAAAGGTTGTTTGGGAAGAACAAATGCTGTGTGTGTGTGTGTGTTTTTTTTTTTTTTTTTTTTAATTACACATGTATGTATATACAGTTACAGATGCCTACAAATGATTAGATATGTATGTATGTGCATATATACATATGTGGGCGTGTGCTTTCCATTATAACTCATGGCGTCAAGCCCTAAATTTATTTGCAAATTTTTGCTGTCTGTGACAATATTGAGTGCCAATAGTTAGCACGATCATTATCAACATGTAGTATAACTGTAATGTATTTCAATAGAACGTTTATTTTACAAAGGCAGATAAGTCGTTTAAAAGCAAAAGGGCTTAAGGATATATTTGATGGTAAGCTAAACTCAGGTTCTCTAATGTTAGCTCTATGTACAGCTGTATGGCCACTTAAGCTCGGCTTACTTCCGGATGACACTTCCGATTTGACAAACCTTCTTATTCTTCTTACTTGGCGTAGATACCGCTTATGCGGTTATAGCCGAGTTTACAACATCACGCCGGTCGTTCCTTCTTTTCGACTTCTTCAACTGATAAAAATATTAAATATATACTATTGAAAATAGTCGGGCAAGTGCTAGAGAGATGGAAAGAGAGCTGGACATCTCTCGCGAATCCCTTTGAATGATTTTGATGGTTATTTTAGATATGAAACGCGTTCATGTTCGACTCGTCACGATCAAACTACATTTTTTACTGTTTACAGGTCTCTTTGGACATGTCTGATTATGCGAATTCCGATCATACACCCATGGATCATTCAGAATTCAAAAGAATGAGTTCTATTTGGCTGCATTGAGGCGTTGGCGCGAGAACATCCGTCCAAAATGGCCGATGACGCTTGTAACAACCACCGTATTCACCAAGTTTGGCTCCTTGTAATTTTCTCTTGTTCCCCAAACTGAAATTGCCGTTCCGTGTAACTCGATCAAAAGATCGATCAGTCGATCAAAAAGAAAAAAAAAATTCGCTGAAGGAGCTGAAGACCCTCGCAGAAAGTGCTTTTGGAAAGTGTTTCGAATTTACATCAGCGAATCAAAATCAAGCCAAAACGGTCGTGATCGATTCCCGATGAGCCGTCGAAAATGATGCCAATTATGAAGGTTTTGTTATGTGTTTTGAGGTACAGGCTAAGAATCATCTACTACGAGGTGTTCCTCTATGACTGAGACTCTTAATTCCTACAGGTCTGAATTATGAGTAAGAAACGGACAACTTTGGCCAATTGAAGACAAATCGTGGTCTAACAGCACAATCCCAAGCCTTATTTATATGTGTTTATATCGATAATAACTTCCCCGTAACGTCAGGAGCTTGATTGAGAGCTTTTTATGCATTCACCTTGTAGTCTGGAGCCGGCACAAAGTGACTGCTATTTACTCATGTCTATGGTGAATAAGTTTTCTGACTAAAAACTCGTCGCAAGGGAACCCTGTGAAAATCGACTCTCACAGTTTTTTTGCAATAAAAACAGGAGGTTACTTGGCGAGTGGTACTATGAAATGACGGGAGCTTTAACAACAATTCCAACGACGGCTCTTGAACTAGTGCTAAATCTGCCACTTGTTCGCTGAAAACAGCAAAATTTGCGGAAGACTACTGACTGCAGCAGAACTTACATATGGAACCTTAGGACATAGCTGTTTGCGACTGAGCAAACACCGCCCACATGATTCCACTTTTAAAATGGGAAAGAAGGTATAAAGAAATATAAAAAAAAAAGATGGCGGGTATGTATGTTAGCTACGCGCAACATTCTAAACATTTATACGGATGGCTCAAAAATGGACGAGGGAGTTGGTACGGGAATATATTGTCCAGAATTTGGAATAAGGCAGCCTTTTAAGTTGCCGGAATACCGCAGTATATTTCAAGCTGAGGTCTTTGCTGTGGCGAAAGCCGCAGGGCTGGCATCCAATGCACATGCAGGCAATTCCAGAGACAGCATTCACGTAGACAGCCAAGCAGCAAACAAGGCAGTAACGGCTAAAACTGCACAAGTCGAATGCAAAACTTTAGTTCGGAAGTACCAAAAATTCCTATTAGCAATCGTTAGAAGACCACCAGGGAAATTATGGCGCAACCCTTGTGCACTTGTCCCGCATTGGCAAGACTACGCTGTAAGCATCTGGAGTACCCTCGGTATGATATACTGGAGAAAGTATTGAAAGTGATCCCTAAAAAAATACTACTCTTAAGGACTTCGTAAAGGAACTCCATCTGGTACTGCAAAGGAGCATAAATGGTCTATGGGTGGCTTATTGGCTTACCACATTAATCTAACCTATGAAATTATTTTCAAAATGTAAGCATATTTGATGCAAGTTGGGTTATTTTAACTATGCTTAATAAAACATACAATTTCATTAAAAAAATTTAGATTTTTTTTTTTTTTTGATAAAACGAGTCTGAGAGAATAACTTAGTATTGTCAGTTGATAAGGTCTTTATGAGGCGACTATTAAAAGACTCTGCTTGAAGTATATGGAATTGTCGTAGATACTCATACTATGGAATATGTATTGTATCTATCCGGTGGCAACAAATGCATTGCTTAATAAAATGGACTCAATTTACAAGTTTTTATCTGAGCACAGGTCGCTAATGAGTCGTTTAGGTCAGCTATCAACTTTCAATGGCAACTACAAGATCTGCTTATATTCTACTTTCAACAAATTAACATTTTTAATAAATAAATCATATATATATGTACTTATACGAGTTTAGCTACCATTGTCCATGGACCGCATAGCATGGAGAAGCGCTCAGTCTATAAGTAACAAAAGATGCTGGTATGTTTCTTTGTTTGTATATTAGCTCATTGCCCCACCCGCCTCTCATAAAACGTGTGAGTGTTGGAATTCATATTAACAATCGACGCGCGACCACTTGTGACTGAAAATAGTAAACATTTATATGCAAATACCGAGTTCGTCTATTTTTAAACCTGGCACACAAATATTTAATAAAGAGAATGTCACGGCATACATTTACTATGAACCACCAGCGCTATGCATAATAAAAAAAAAAACAACAAAACTTGAAAAAATGGAATAAAAATAAGAAAACAAGTTAACTTCGGCTGCAAAGAAGCAACAATACCCGTTACAGGGGGGACATGTTTTATGGCATATATATGAAGATATGAAGAGATCTTGAGCATAATTTTGAACGAACAGTTTGTATGGCAGCTATATACATATGTATATGCTATAAAGATCCGAGCTGCACAATTTCTTCAAGGGTTATAGTGTTCGCTTTCCAAATAGTCTGTGACGAGTTTCGTTGGGATATCATGTCAAATAAAAAAGTTTTCCATACAAGGACTTGATTTGGATCAATCACTTTGTATGGCAGCTATATGCTATATTGGTCCGATTTAAAAATGTTTTTCGGAGATTATAGCCCTGGCTTCAAGAATAATCAGTGTCGAATTCCGTGAAGATATAAAGTCAAATAAAAAAGTTTTCCATACAAGAACTTGATTTGGATCGACCACTTTGTATGGCAGCTATATGCTATATTGCTCTGATCTTTATAATTTCTGCGAAGATTATAGTCCTGGCTTGAAGAATAATCCGTGCCGAATTCCATGAAGATACCAAGTCAAATAAAAAAGTTTTCCATACAAGGACTTCATTTGGATCGATCACTTTGTATGGCAGCTATATGCTATATTGGTCCGATTTAAACATTATTTCGGAGATTATAGCCCCTCGTGGCAAACTGAAAATACCCTGTTAAGGGTATAAAAATACCAACAATAACAGCAAACAACGTCGCATTGTTATCGTTATGCGCGTCACACACCTCCGATTAACCTGCCTCCGCCAGCATACGACAACGGCCATGCTGCTGTCCATCCCTCCGCACTCAACATTTCAGCAGCCGACAAGTCAACTGCCGTTTACAGCTCACCAACTCAACTCACATGGCATTTTATTATTTAATAAGCGTTTATGGCGGTTAATAAAACGAAAGCAAAATTCGCCAAGTTTGCGCAAAAACAAAAGCGTAGAACGGCAATAAAATGTATGGAAAACGAAGAATGGCGGAAAAACCGCGCGAACTTGTGTGCGCGAAATAACAAAAAAATCCCACTACATCCGGTTGCATGCTAAGTAGCAGTCGCTGTGAGGTGGCGTGGCGTGCAGTGCGCTGTTTGTTGTTGTTGTAGAACAGCGGATATGCAAACTTAAATTGTTATTGTTTTTTGTTGCTTTTTCAGTTAATTTTTTTGTTTGCTTGCACACTTAGTGATAGTGTGGCTGCCTGCAGCTGGAATGCGTGTGTTTGTGGCACAAATTGCTGCTGCAAGTGCGGCCGCGTGTACATACGTGTGGCACGTAATATGTAGATAACAAATGCGGCACTCGTACAGATATTTATGAGCAATTATACTAAATACGAAAAATGACAATTTGGTACTAATTATGCAGTACGTGATCCCGTAATACCGGTTTTCAGTTTTCGGGATTAAATTATTTCTTTAGTTTATTTAATTTTTATAACCATAATACGCGCACTGTTTGTTACAAGTCTTAATCCCGAAAATATTTCGGGATCCCGGTAGTTTGTAATCCCGAAATTACAAATACTTATTATTGTTATATTTGTAATAATGTGAAACTTCTAAATGTAACAAATGCTTATACGGATCTCGTTAGAACGTATTTAAATTTTCGGGATTATAAGTTTTTACAGTTATCACAATTTTTAGCACGAAGTTGCACGTACTGTTAGTAACTTGCATAAATTCCAAAATTTTCGGGATCCCGAAACCGTGATATTTCAATACCGAAATTACAGAAACACTATTTGTTGTTATTTGTATTAATTTGACTCTATCAGTGCAAAAAAAAACGTTAATAAGAATTTTCAAAATTTGAGAGGGTTGTCGAAATTTGAAAGGGTTGTCAAAATTTGAGAAGGTGGTCGAAATTATTCAAAAGTACTTGAAGCAGGAAATCAGATAACAGCATGCATGACGCATTCAACCCTGTTTGGAGTGAATTGCATGCTTATCACGAATTTTTGACAGTACTACATTCTCAAAACCCAAGTGGTGAGTCAGATCAAGGAGATAGGGTCAACAAAGCATCGCGTGATTAGTGTCAAGAATATGAGAGTATTCTACGAAGCCTTTTAGCTAAGCTTACGTTCCCTAAGAAGAGTAATAGGGTACGACTAACTCGAACCAGTAGTAAAAAACATCCATAATAGTCGGATGGTTCTCTAATTTATAGTCTTAGCAGCACTCTACATACCCGGCCCCACTGAGATACCGATGATTGAATTGTAAGCAAACTGTCAGCTGGTGAGACAAAGGCAAGTAGGGCTGCTCCCTCCACCGTCGAACTGGTGATGACAAATTGCACGTGGCACCTGACACCTGGAAACCGGCTTGCAGCCAGAAGCTTGGCAATGTTAAGACGCAAAGGTCTTCGACGTACACGCCCAAGTATGGCATTCGTCAACTCCAGTCACCGGCTCCCATTCCAAGCTTCAAGTTTCGAACATTTCTGCTATATGCTTATTGTTGTTTTGCTATTTGTGGTGATGTGGATGGTGCCATGCGTGGTTTGAATTAATAAAAATAAATTTAAAGCTAAGTCAAGCAGCAACAAACATAGCGCACAGCGACCGTGGCGGACCAGAAGACAGGCCAGGGCGAGGGTAAGAAAAAATGTGAAAAATACAAATTCGAAAATGACTCACAGCCAGAAAATGTGAGCGGAATATTAATGCAACGACAGCTTGCCTCTACTACAAACAACAACAGCAGCAACAAAGTATCGGCGAAAGAGACCAGCAGTGGCAGCTTACTGACACTATTCCAAGTAAGCTTATCGACGTTGTGGGAAGCGCGCACAGACGGGTGAGGTGGCGGGTGACGCAACGCAGTGAAGTCAAACCACGTTAAGCTAGGATAAACCAATCTAAACCAAACCGCAGACAAAGTCACAAGCAAAGCAAAACATACAAGCATACATACATATGTGGACGTCAAGCTCCAAGCAGCCGAACCGAGCCATCGAAGGCAGCAACATTCCAAGCTGACGGGCGTACTGAGAGCAAGAATGAAAGAGCGGCAACGTGGCACAAAACAACTAGGCGGCTGGAATGTCCGCGGGAACGCGATCGGGCGGGGAAGCTGCGAAACCCACGACGTGGCAGCTCGACTTGTTCCGCAAATTTATATGTAAACAAGCTGCGAAGACGAATGTTAGTGCTTGCGCTTGTGCTGATGGTGAGGCCAATGTAAATTTTGGAGTTTTATTGTTATCGCCACAGTCGTCGGAGCGACCGTAGCGGACCAGAAGCTGGGGTTTCCAGCGGTTTCCGCGTTATAAGCGCTGCTGAAGACCACGTCGCGGGTCGTAGCCAGCTCGTTAAAAAAAAATGCTTCACAAGGCTGTGGTCGCAGATTTAGAGAGGCGAGCCATTGCGTATATTGATAAGAACCAGTTCGATCTGGAGGTGGTTCCGGTCACAAATGTTGTCGGGCCCATACTTGTTTGGTGATAAGCTTACGCAGATTCCTAAACGCCGTAATTGTGGCACAGCATGTAAAAATTTGTGGGTTTGGGTGCGCAGCCGGAAGATGACTTGATATGGTTCAAGCATAATATTTGTGAGTAATCAACAAAGCTTGGGTTTTCCATACAAGAAACAACCGAACAATATGCTAAAATTGTTGGTTTAGAATTACATTGTATGTATTTTATGGAAAGACCTTCTAGTTTAAAGACTATAAATTATATGTGGTTTTATAGAAATAAACTATTCGGTTAAAATCAAACTGTATGACTCATCGCATATTCCAAGGAATACTTTCTTAACTGTTTGGAAACGAATGAGTGGATGGAAGAAGATTTCGTTATGAAAAAAGATAGTTTTCCGGCTTAGAAGTCATCAAGATACGAGAAATAATAGTAAAAAATATCTACTTACATTTTCAACACCACTGAAACGAATTCGGAGCACTGGAAAGAAAAACGGGAAATATACTTAATAATTTTGTAACTTTGAGTATTTTAAATGATAACGTTGAACTTTATTGAAACGTTACAAGCGATGATCCATTCCTTTCTTTAATAGACAACCATAAAATACCGAACATTCTAACTCTATTCTAGATTTGATTGAGGAAACTGTATACTATTTTTATGTATCATAAATTGTAGTTTTTTTAGATTCCCAGCAACTAAGCGCTTACTAACCACACCACTATTAGATATGATATTCTTCTGCAGGTGTAACTCCACCAGCAAATAATTGTAAAAATAGGAAATTAATATTCGATACGGACGAGGACAGAGTCCGTTGTGGTTTAACGCGGGTTCCTGCCTGCGAAGGCCTAACCCCACGGTGCTTTCTATTGCTAGAAGCACATAGATCAAAAYAATGCGTTGATCAGCGCCCCAAAGCATAAGTGCATGCACCTGCACCATACTCTGGAGAACCAAAGCATGAGTGCCGCCACATACACTCCAATTCCAATTGGTTCCAATTGGTTCGGGTGGACGTAAAACGCCCTAGCCGAGGCCGACCTAAAACCTCTGCCGTACTCTGGGTCCGGCACCTGGCCGCAGCTGTGAAGCTAAGAATGGAATTCAAGCTGAATATTATAGCACTTACTCTGACTTTAGACCATGCTGACATTTAAACGAAGACCTGAAATGTCAGACATACTGCATTTGGATTTTAGTCGCTTCTTACGACATTCATGCCTTACCACGGATATATTCGGTTTCCCCCCCAACCCAAGGGGTGTCCCCCCTAACCGCAGGGGGAATACGGACGAGGACACTCAAAACGACTACTACTTTATAATAATGGTCAATACGGACTGCGTGCTTCTTTTACAAAAGCAATGAGTTCACTAATATTGTATGCAGAAACCAAATGGATACAGGCACTACAAGGTGCGTTCCAAAGTTAGCAGGAATTTCATCTATATGTCGACTGGTGCGTTAGAATCTGCTGTCTTTAATGATTGTGCAGTGAGATTTTCATAAGATTTCATAAATTGGAAGTGAATTTATTGCATTTTAAGTGTCAGTATGTTTGTGTTTTCGGTGCAAAAATGAGCTTCAAACAAAGAGCCAATATTAAATTTTGTTTCAAAATTGGTAAAACTTTTACCGAAACGTTTCAATTGATGAAACAAGTTTATACTCGCAGTAGCAGATTGCACGAGTGGTTTCAACGTTTTCAAAGTGGTCGTGAGGACATAAAAGACGATCAACATGTGGCTCAATCAAAATCCGTGATCACTGGAAATTCCACCGAAACTGTGCGTAAGTTCATCAAAAATCACACGAAATTATCATTGAAATTCATGGAAATGAAATTGAACATTTCCAAGAGGATGAAAGGTGTGTGCACAGTTTGTTCCGCACAAATTGACTGACGGCTAAAAATTGCTCTCATCGAACGACGCTTGTGGCCAATTATTTGACCAAAATCACATTTTTACCACTAATCACTCCCCGTATTCACCTGTTATGGAACCATGCAACTTCTTCCTCTTCGGAAAAATGCATTTGCCCATGAAAGGAAAGCGTTTAGCAGACGTAGAGGTCATTTAAAAGGCTTGCACCGGTATACTGGTGGCCATACCGGCCAACGAGCTTAAACACTCGTTCGACATGCTTTTGGACCGTGCAAAAAGTTGTATTGAAGCAGAAGGAGACTATTTTGAATAAAATAAAATGGATTTTGATGAAAAAAAACTATTTGTTCTGGTTTTTTGTTTTCAGTCCTGTTTATTTAGGAACGTACTTTGTAGATATAAAAGCATATGCAATGCCAAAGGACTTACTGCTTTTGTAGTAACATGTGCTTTCCAAACGATATCATCGATACATCGCCCATTGACATTAAGGGATACAAATTTGCGCGACTATACCAGCTATCCGTCTACAAGGTGGTAAAAAGCAGAGAGAACAAAGAGCTTTGCAATGTGGCAGCAGCGTTCAAACCTCATCTAAGGGACGGTGGACCCACAGACTAATCCAGGACAACGATTCGTGGATAGACAACATGGGGACCTAGATTTCCACCTAAACCAAATACTGAGTGGACCTGGACCGCTAGTGCACAAACATATATATTTTTTCAGTTCTTTGTCTAAGCGAAAAACTAAAATCTGCACTCGACGTTAGTGTAACGGTGTAAAATATAACAACATACTATACACACATACTTATATGTGTCAGTCCTCTGATAAATGGAAATCTGTCAGCGAAGCATGAGCTCTAATTATGACAAAACTAACACCTAGTTTAGGAATCAGTCAGTGCGTACAATAGAAAAGACTTGAAATGTCTGTTTTTTCTCCCATTAAGTAATACTTAATCCAGTGGTTCCGTGCATGAGACTTTATTAGTTTAGGTTTAACGAATTAAATAAGCTTTCTGCAAACCGATTATTAAGTGCTTTCCGAACGATATCAAGCGATACTGCTGAAGTGCTAGACAGCATGCCGCCTATTGACAGCCATGGTGATGAATTCACGCGACTATACCAGCTATCAGAACCGTCTACAACTGATAACTGTTATAGTCGGGCGGAAAGTACTTATTAATCGGATTGCAGAAAGCTTATACACCGCTTTTATGGTCTTGGATATGATTTTATGTCCACCGCATGTATCCTTATTGGAGCTGCATACAATATCACGGAACTCATTGATTTTGCTATTAAAAATCACCGACTCCAACGCGTGCAGCCTCTATTGGCCATCATTATCGATAGAGCATTATATATTATAGATGTATGTGTGTATCTTCTTTGCTGTGCCGGATGTATACGCCAAGTGTTCCTTGAATTATAACTTGGAGTCCAATATTACTCCCATTTCGACAACTGAGAATTTTTTTTTTTTTTGGTGAAAACATGACGGTTGTGAAATTTTAGATCGTTATCTCAAAAGCTGAAGGACAAGTTCGCATACATAAGAATGCACATGGCTGAATAGACTTAACTCGTCACCCTCATTAATAATACACGCTGTAGCATCGTTGTTACAAAACCACGTAAACAAAAAATACTGTAAATTCCGCTAATTCATCTTCGTTGCGGAGGTGCATTTCGCAAATGAAAAACAACTGAGTAAATGAAGAGAAGCGAGTAAAACTTGATTGCAGCGATTTGTTCACACTTTCAAATTCGAGAGCAACTTCCGCATATTTTGCGGCCACAATAATTCAAAATTTAATATTAATTAACGACTTGAATGCAAGTTAATTTTCGCAAACGTAAATACACGCACACATACACAGATGCACACGCACACATGCTCTGCGTATGAGTAATTTTTATTTAGAAGTAGATAGTACATGTGAGAGTGAGGCTGTGTTTGCACTGTAGCGGATGCCATCGTTGAAAACAGCAATACAAAATAAAACATTGCAACAACAACAATAAAACAACAACAGCGGTAATGTAGCAAAACAACAGCTGACGTAAGTGTTGTTGTTGAATTGTTCAAAACACTAATTAAACAAAAAGTAAAAACGAATGGAACGCAACAAAAACAAAAAAAAACCGAAAAAACCGTCATTTTCGTAGTTATGTGGTTATTCGTCAACTTGTTGTTGTTTTGCATTTGACGCATTGTCGGGATTTTTACCTTTTGCCATTATTATTGTGATTTTTAAGTGCGCACAAAGTACATCCGCAGCTCACTTATCGTCACACACACACACACACACACACATGTGCAATGCAACTATGTGTTTTATTGTGATCGATTCTAGGAAATTTCCCCATTTCGCGGAACATGAATGTCAAATCATTATCTAAATTATTGACATTGCGATGCAGCAACAATATCAAGTTGGCGCCACAGCAAATTGCATATTTCGAATTTAACAGTGAACCACCGCTGGCGTGAACTACTTTGTATGTATGTGTTTATCGAACTCACAATCGACCTTTCATTTCCTTGAAGAAATTATATGGGATTCATGGCATCCATATAATATAATTTCTTAACTTATTTAGCTCTATAATATCTCTAGAATCTTCTTCTTTATTAACATAGACATCGCTTACGCGGTTATACCCGAGTTTACAACAGCGAATCAGTCCTTCCTCCCTTTCGCCGTTTGGCGCTCATTTCGGGTTTCAAGTGTAGCCAGGTCCCTCTACACCTTGACTTTCTAATGGAGTGGAAGTTTTCCTCTTCCTCTGCTTCCCCCGGCAGGAATTGTGTCGACTACTCTCAGAGCTGGTGTGTTTTCATTCATTCGGACGACATGATCTAGCCAGCGTAACCGCTGTCTCTTAATTCGCTGAACTGTGTCAATCTCACCCTATATCCCATATAGCCCCATCGACTGGACTGACATTGGCTGTTGCCAACAGGTCCATGAATCTTTCGTAAATCATTTCTCTCGAAGACTCGTAACGCCGGCTCATCAGATGTTGTCATCGTGCATGTCTCTGCACCGTTTAGCAGGACGGGGATGATGAGTGACTCGTAAAATTTGGTCGAGAAAAGACTTTACATCTCAGGCCGAAGTACCACATGTTGGTAAGAGTTATTCTACGTTAGATTTCGTGGCTGACATTGGTGTTGCTGTTAATACTGGTTCCAAGATAGACGAAGTTAACTACAACTTCAAAGTTACGACTATCAACAGTGACGTGGGAAGCAAGTCGCGAGTGCGACGACTGTTTGTTTAATGACAGGAGATATTTCGTCTTGCCTCGTTCATTACCAGACCCATTTGCTTCGCTTTCCTATCCATTCTAGTGAAAGCAGAATTGCGTGATCTTCTACATATGATTGCATCCTCTGTAGTCTGCTAATAAAATCATATCAAGCTTGAATTTCTCAGCTGTCAAATGGTACTGGCATTGACCTAAGAACTTGGAGCTGTTTCCAAAGGTGAATACATTAGTAATCTAAAAATTAAAGTTCACTTTTAAAATTTCAAGCTCAGAAAAAAATTTAATACTCATAATTAATTTAATTTTTGGTCGGATTTTAAGGTCAGATCGCAGAATGTCATCATCATAATTCAATATTTTAGATTTGTGGAAGAGAGTTTGAATTCACCTATTAAAATATCGTTGAAGAGCGGAAAAAGTCTCAGGACAGCAGTTCCATCATTTTTCCTTTCTTTGTTTGGAAACGCTGTACACAAGCTTTACAGAATAATCTGTTTTCAGCAGCATCGGTTATTTTACACCTAACCAGTATAGAATAAGGATAAGTTTCCAGATACCATTGTGAACAAAACTCCTCTGCATTGGCACTATGGAATCTCCAAAGCATACATATAGGTCAGACGGAAAGGTACAGTCTTTTCCTTTTTACTGGACCAAAGTTTGGCGAGTCCCTTTAATTTATATACATATGCATGTATGTAGATAGAAGTTTATCCAGTTAAAATGGTACTAACTTCTCAACTCCGTTAAGCTAGAGAGGAATGTTATCTCAGCGCTTTTTTTATCTCTTTTCGTGAACACCAACATCAGTTTATTCTTCCAGCGGAAGTTCTTCCGGTTTACAAACGATTTTGGTATTAATTTTCAGCCTCCACAGTGCACATTTTGCCTCATCTTACGCGCTTATGACTTCACTCTAGCAATGAATGAATTCCACGAACTGTAAATAATCAGTTTCTACACCACACATAGTACATATGTATAAACGTATCTATGTCGCTTATACTTAGAACTACGGAGAGCAAATTTCTCCTGCGCCTAGATAACATTCCAAAGAAAGCGCAAAACACCAAACTCATCGAACTAATAACTTTAGTGTGTTCACTAAAAAATTTGACAAAGTACAATTGATTATTGGCACGTGCCAGCTGGAACACCCCCGCAGATATCAAACACCAGACTGTGGGTCCCCAAAGTCTTTCTGTTTGTAAAAGTAGAGCAACAATGATGCAATGCCATGCCGCGCTTGTCATTGATAAATTCAAGAATGTCAGGTAAGCTGATACGGAGCGGTAAGTACGAACATAAATATATATGTGCACACATAACAGTACATATGTGGCAGTACAAAGTACACTGGAATCGAGTAAATTCGAAGAATTAAAAACCAATTAACAACAACGTTCGACAAATTGATAAGAATTGTGTTTTTTTTTTTTGACATTTTTGAATATCCAATGCAATTTCTATTTTTATGTATACCCTAAATGGTATATTAATTTTGCGACGAAGTTTGTACCACGCATTAGATAACTTCAAGACCGTAGGTATGTTTATACGTACATAATATATAAATGATCGGCGTGATCGTTTTCATGCCCTCCAAATATAATACATACGTACGCGAACTACATAGTTTCTCAGTTTTTGAGGTTAAGTTAGAGAGTTGATGCTACGTTCAGTCCTTTGTGCAGCTGGTCGAAAAGCTTCTCTAGTTGTATATTAGCTACCGGCAAAACGTCCTGATCCTATCACAAATCTACTTACTACTATACATACATACATATGTGCTACTTCACCTGCTTGGCTTGGTATAAGATTCGATGGGTTTCTGCCTTGATTTGGGAAATGAGATGATTCAGTATCACTTACTTCCAAACAGCTTCCAATCCAGTAAGATCTGCAAGCATACCGCTTGAATCCCGATCGGATAGTGTCCAGTTAGAGCTCCTACAACCGGTAAAATGTAGACTTCGCTGAGAGCGAAGAGTTCCCTAGAACTCTTCCGATGTACCCTGAGTCAGAAGTACCTTGTGACTGCACAGCTTCTGGTAGTTGACCAATGCTTACTGCGCTAGTCTGAGACCCAAAAGTTTAACAGTAAACCACACAAGGCCAACGGAGCTTCATACCCGTTTCTATTCCGCAATTCATTTTTCGAGATATCGATTGAACCTTTGCTCATGGCAAAAAGGCTCCAAGAAACTGTTAATTTCTCGGAATGGTCGGTATCGGACCATAATCTCACATAGCTCCTATAAAAAATAGACGATCAAAATCAATTCTTTGCATTGGAAACTTTTTTATTTGATTAGTTAACGTCAAGAAAATCGGCATGGATTGCTGCCTAAGGCAATGGTGCAATCCCCAAAGAAATGGTTCAAATAAGATCACTACAGCATACATTTACCGGCCATACAAAGTGATATATCAAAATCATGTCCTTAAATGGATCCTATTTTGATTTCCTAGAAGCTAAATGTAGCCCTAAAACCATTTGAAACCATTTATATAGGGCGATAACTCATGTATGGATGCCAGAAGAGTTAACGCACAAAAACCACAGAAACCAAACTTCAATCCGTGAATCGCTGAGGAATCCCAACCAAATCGACCCATTTGTGGAACACATGATTACTGATGATAAAAATTGGCGCAAAATTGATAGCAGCGTAATTCGAAAACTGTCATGGTCGAATCGATCGGTGGCCAAATAAGCAATGCTTGTCATAAAGGCTTTGTCATGTTTTTGGTGGCTGCTGAACCAATCTTTTCCTCCACCAACAATAAATAAATCATTTGAAAGAAGAAATTAATTGTGGTCCATCGAAACAACGCCAGAACACACATATCGATAGTGACTCGCTAGAAGTTGCTAGAGCTTTGTGGGGAGGTATCTGACTTTACGTCTTTGATTCGAGGAAATTTCGTACAAGCCCCCAACTTAACCTCGTACTTCGTACTAGTTAATGATTTAAAAATATTCCGAATTCAGCCCTGGTATTTTTAGATACCGACAAGCATATAGAATTGTCTACACAAACTATTACCAAAGGTTTCCTTCAATTTATAGGTATTCACCATCAAACCCAGATATCATTAAATATGTTTGCAGTATAAATATTCATTAAGGTTTTTCATTTGAAAAACGTGTCAAGCTGCTTAGCGTTTGCATTGAGTTGTTGAATGCTTGAGTCACGCGAATCATTTATTAAGCGTCGTGTTGAGCACTTAAGCCGCGTAAAATGTCTCGTGATCAGGTGGGTCTAATGATTGTGCAATTGACGGCATGACCAAACGTTTCTTTTTTATTACTATGTATTTTATGGCTATTTTTAATAGCCACTTATCAAATTGTCATATGACAATATTTGTGACGGAATTGTGCCTGTGTATGTACATATCTATATAGCTATGTGAGAGGATTTATTGAAATTCCCTCTAGCTTCCAGCTAAGTAATTTTTATTGATAATGGAAATATAATTTTACCTTAGCTCAGTTCAATAAAATTGTTTTTGTAGCTATTTGAGACGAGAGAGTTTGGCACACGCCCACTTTTGATTGTAAGCTACTGCGATTATGATATAAGAGTCACTCGAGTGGACAGTAAATCTCGCAAGTTTTATATATTTACTTCTCTTTATCTTAGTTAGATTACACGTTAAGCTCTGGACTCCAACGAAAATTTGAGTTTTTAACGCAAATTTTACTTACAGCCTACTTCACTCCCTAATAGGATGTTTTTTTACAGACTTTATTGCAACCCCTCTCTATGTAAACCAATTTAGATGAGACAAGAGCTAAAAGGCTGCTGAAATTCCTAGCATCATCCAAATTCACTTTCTCTCATCACTCTCATTTTCATTTTTATATAGAAGTTCACTTGCCTTGTCACAACTGTTTCACAAAATATGCGCTGAAATTTCTTGGCTTATAGGACGATATCCATTACCAAGGCATTCACAAAAAAAAAAAAAAAAATTTGGCGGAACTACCTAGTTATTTCTTACCGAATGAGTTAAGCTTTTATCTAGATAAGGTCCTTTGTGTTTCCTAAACTTACTAAGATCGAGTTACGTGGTCAGTCCTAAGAGGGACTGCCATTGTGTTTCCTAAAACTTCTATATAAGCTTTTATATTGGTGAGATCAGCTTGAGAGATCAGTTTTAAGAGGGATCACACTTGGAAAATTTAGAACGGCGGCCGGTTGTGTTTCCTAAAACTCTTTATAAGCTTTTACCTAGGTAAGGTCAGGTTGAGAGGTCAGTCCTAAGAAGGATCTCACTTACAAAGCTTAGAACGGCGGTCTTTTGTGTATACTAAAACTTATATATGACCTTTATCTAGGTGAGGTCAGGTTGTCAGGTTCATCCTCAGTCTTGCAAAGGCTTGACAATGCAGAAAAAAATTCCTAGATGGCAATCAGTTCCGACGATCTTCTGCGTTCTAACCTAATCCAAAACGGTCTTGCAGACGTATACGAGTATAGGAGCGGATAGTCGACCAGCGTAGGCTAGGTACATGCGAGGTTTGTTGGTTCAGTGGTGGAACGCAAGTTGCCAATGTAGAACCAAGTCGGTCCCATTCCAATCTGATTGGGGCAAGCGTGCTCTGGTCAGCTCATTGGCTTTGCAATTACTTGCGATTCCACTGTGATTAGACTAGCGCACCGATCCAGGCTAAACGCTATGTAGTATTGACGCTTTGCTATTGGAGTGAGTGCTCACCTCCCTGAAAGCGGCTGTACTTCGTAGTTACTTCTGCCTGAAACATACGACAGTGGTCCGGCAGGCCAAAACTAAGATTGACGAAAGGCTCTTTATAGTAAACTATCCCTTCTAACTTTGACCCATCCGTTAAAAAGCTCAGTTTCCTTTTCTCCAGCGACTACTCCCCATCCATATATCTTTCGCCGGTATGCTAGCAGAGAAAAAGCCGCCACGAGTAGCCTGTCCGTCGTAGGTTTCATCATCCTTGACATATTATAAATATTTCTCCGTATTTATTGCGAAGTATATGAAAAGACAAAAGAAACCGAAACATGGAATGAAAACTTGGATTTAAGGAACCGTTTTCCTTCCCTCATATTTCCTCTATTTTAGAATAAAGTAGTTAGAATCTAACTAATGGCTTATCCCGAAAAGTGAAACATACTTAGATAGAAATTGATAAGTCTTTTGAGTAACCAGAAAACTACTGTACTTAGATCTCATATTTGTATGGATCTCACTAATACTCTAGACACTCAAGTGGGAATTGTTCTGCTTTTCCATTTTCCACGCAACTCATATAATGACCAGATAAAATCCATAGCTAACGAGAGACAAACCTTGCTGCGAACCAGCGGTTAACTAAAGTCATTGTGATTTACCTTGGGTTTCATTATCTAAATGACTTCTATTAAGAACAATGATAATAATGATGAACTACCAAGGTTACATTTTAAGTGTTAGAAATTAGAGCGCCTCTGCAAGAGATCGAATTGTGATGTTCCACACTACTACGTGCTCCAAAGATCACAAAACTGAGGCGACTTTGCTTTATTCGTGGAGATTGTGGACGTGGCCACTTAAGGAGAATGAACAGTCAAATATACTGGGATACCTTTCAAAATAAAGCTGAATGAGCTTCCCAGCTCCATATCTAACATTAATAAGATCGATCTGAAGTTCGTGAAATCTTTACGTACTTCGAGCTACGAAAGATCTAAGCCAAATCCCAGTTCCTTGTCTGGCACTAATACGATGTCAAGTTCCAGGAAGCCTTCTCTAATTGGAGGTAGAAAGGATCCAAGTCAGATCCCAGCTCATCGTCTAGCACTAATACGATGTTAAGTCCGAGGAAGCCTTCTCTAATTGGAGGTAGAAAAGATCCAAGTCAGATCCCAGCTCATCGTGTAGCACTAATAAGATCTCAAGACCGAGGTAGCTTTATGTATCATATGGTTCGAGGTAGGAAAGATCTTAGTCAGAAAACTGCATCAAGAGCTCTCGAAAAGCTTGATATAAATTCCTTACTCTCAAACGCCATAGGAGATAGGACCTAACTAAACGAAAGGGAAAAAGTTGTTTAACACAAGGAATATGAATTTGGAAGTGTATTACAACAACACCATTTCTCGCTATTAAAATACTAACTGCATTTTTGCGAAAACTTGTTTGCAATAAAAAATTCTAAAAATATTTAGTTTACAGTTTTCATGCCAGAAATGCATATCTGACAACAAAATAGTTTCACTTTAAAAACAGCAGCTTCCTCCAGCAGCTTCTTCAATTAGCCATTTTCAATTCCGCGAATAAGCATTAAATACAAATAAACACACATACACACGCACACATTTGTATTTAGTGCGAATTTTGTGACTCAGTAACTTATAGTGTTTTTGCTGTTATTGTTTTTTTAGTTTTGCGAAAAAAAAAAAAAATTATAAACAAATTACGCGCACACTCGCACTTTTCTCGCCCGCAAACTGTGCAAAAGCAAAACACACACACTCATGCATGGGCAGCAACGAGCAGCGAAAAATGGGCAAAAGAATTTAAAAAATTCTCACAATTTAGTGTGCGAATTACTGCGCATGTTGCATGCCACACAAAGTGTGCACAGCTGTGTAGCATTGCTGGGCGGATGATGAATGTTCGCATTATTCGCATATTTGCAATGCTCGTAATCACCGCAAAAGCCGATTCACATGCCACACTCATACAGCTGCGCACATACATATACATACACATGCCATACGCAAACTTACATGTATATGTACATATGCACATATTATATATACATATGTATGTATGTATATAGTAGATACAAAAATATTATTTCCATTAGCTAGTGTGTGTGTGTGGTTGTGTGTGTTGCGCAATCATCACAATGACTGCGCTGACATTGACCCCGAACAATTAAGGAAAAATATACACAACAAACACACACACTCACACACAAGTTGAAGTTTCGCCTTGCCCTGTAGATATTTTGCGGACTAAACTCTGAAGGCCGGTTATTTGCTTTAAATAGCTTATTAAATATATATAAAAGTGTGTACTATATATAACTACATAGGCAATATTTTGTAGATATTTGGCTTGCAACTTTACCATAAATGCTGTGCGGTAAACTAAAGTTTCCTGCAGCGTGTCACTAAATAACTATCCAGAGGCTTGTTAGATGTGAATTATAAGTATATTCGTACCTACATCCGTACATACGAGTGTATCAATATGTATATTTTAATTATAATTGAGAAACATGTAAAATTATATATATAAAGGGTGATCCATTTCGAAGTTCCCTACTTTTATGAAGAAAAAACACAGAGGCTTCAACCATAATGAGGAATGATTAATATTATTCGAAAGCATATTCTTTGACATTTATTTTTTGAAGATTTTGAAGATAGTCCGTCCGTTGGGTTCAAATTTCTATGACTTCTTCGAGCATTTCGACTGGTTCAATCTAAGCGTGATTGTCCGCATAGACTTAAGATTTTACATGTCCCCACAGGAAAATGTCTAACTGTGTGGCATCACACGGTCGTGGAATTATCTGCTCAACGAAATGTTCCTTCAATAAATCCAATGATTGATGCAATATGCGGTAAATGACGCCGTCTTGTTGAAACCAAATGTCGTCGAGATCCTGAACTTTAAATTCGATCATCAAACAGCGGTCGCCATTGAGGGTTACGTTCTCATCGGCATCATTTTTGAAGAAATATGAACCGATTATTCCACCAGCCCACAAAACCACACCAAACCGTTGTTTTTTCTGGATGAAATGACAGTTTTTGATTCTCTTCAGGTTCCACCCAAATGCGGTAAATTTGCTTGTTTACATCTCTATTGAGCCAGAAATGTGCCTTATCGCTGAATAAAATTTGGCTAGAAAATGTCGAAACTTCTTGGAAATATTCAAGCGCTCATAGTCGATGTCGCTTGGGAAGGTCGAGCGGATTCAGTTCTTGCACAAGTTGTCTTTCCATACGTTAGTCCGGGTTGCTGCGAACGGCGCCGACTCTCCACCGTCTTCGTGTTCACTCTCAGCGACGGCTGCTATATTTTCTTCTCTGTTCTCTGTTCTGTACGTGGTCTATTCGGTCGAATATTATCCAATAATGAATGTTGGATCTCAAGATGGCTGATGGAGTTGCGAATATTACGCTCGGTAGGCCGATTATGTTGACCATCATAGGCAACATCTTTTCAGAACGTGAATCTTTTCATGTTGACTCACGCGTCGTCTGTCAAAAAAAAGCGATTGAAAAAAGTATATCGACTTGTATCACCCATTATATAGGTGTTTGTGTATTAGTGTGCAGATGCGTGCAACCTAACGACTTACATACATATATGCAATACTTGTATGCGCCATAGTGTCATTTTTGTTGTTAAATTGCAGCATATCTACACAGTTTTTTACAACCACATGCCTATAAACTTACATATGTACTAGATATCGTTGGTATACATACATATATTATATGCGCTTTAGAATTAATTGACTTGAATTCATTCATTTAAAATTCGCAACGGATGTTAGCGATTCGCTGGCGATATGTAGAAATATATAAGTTCTTACTAAGTCATAGTAAAACGTAAATAAATACACAAGTGTATACATACATACATATATACATATATATCTCTTCATCTACATCTCTTATAAAATCTGATAAAAAATCATAATTTTTGCTTTGATGTTTGGACTATAATATGGATACATAAGGACCGCAGAACCAAACTACCGAAGCTTCTGGCGAGTGCGTGTGGCCTGGTATGGTGCTGATGAAACTCAATTTATCTTCTATGGATCAATTGCCGTCAGAACAGCTCCGAATTAAGAGTTTAAGAGATAATGTTTCCCTGCCAATTCCATCAAAGACATAATAGTCAATACAGACTCGACTACAGTTTGCGCCAGGTAACCGTTTTTTGACCAATCGTTTAATTTTTTTGACGTATTTATGTTTACATCTTGGGTTTACAAAACGGTCAGACTTGACAATTTACAATATTTTATCTATATTTCGGCCTGCGAGAGCGTGATGTCACAGTATAAGGATCACAAAAGCTATACACATGTTTAGTCGCTAGTTTGGTATTCACCGTGAGCTCGTGCCAAAACAGTACTGCAATAAGCATTCATGAAACTGCAACTGAAGTTTTTGTTTTTTTTTAATGCGAAATCTAAGAGCCACAAAGTGAATTATTAATTTCTAAAGTCATCTAATGTAAAAATAATAGATTTATTTGAAGTAGACGTTGTATCCGAAACTATTTTGAGTCAGTTAAGTACTTTACTACAAGACGAAGAAGTCCAAAATTCAACTGGATGGATTCGCAAACATAAATCACTTTCTTACTATTTTTATTCTCTTACACGAGAAGTTTATAACAGCACGCCAGTCGTCCTTCCCTTTCGCTGCTTCTTACCCTTTTAGCCAGTTTTAGTTCAATGATTCCATATCGTCATCCTTCCTTATCTATAAACGGTGTTTCTGTAAATTAACTTCAAAATGTATATATCCCTTTTTCTTATATTTTACCTGTTCTTCGACACACTTGTTTTGGATAACTTCCATTCCCGGAGATGACCAGCATCGACAAATTGTAGCACAAACCTCTCCACATTCCACCGTCAGATTGATTTATCGTTCACGTTCAATTGTTATTATTTGATGTGGGTCTCGAAAGCAGCTCAAAATTCAACATGATTAATTTTATTTGATTTTTTTGATGAAACTCTTTCTTAACTTTCTAAAAATCCTATCGACTCAAATGTTCAGGAGGTAACAGTTTCTCGAAACTACATAATTGACGTATTCTGTGTAGCAATATGAAAATTTTTATCCTGACTTGGTCCAAGCTTCGATTCAATTGGTCACCTCGTCGGCTCTGAATGTGTTAAGTAATGAAGATCCGAAAGCGATAACATTATCTGCACTAACTGAGGAGAAGCGCTACCTGAAAAATCAACAAATTAAGTTGTGCCATCAAGTAAGTCATCTTTGTAATTAAGGATTACATATGTATGTATGTATTTCCGTCCAACCTTGCAGCACCTTTAAAAGTTTGTGGCTGAAACTTTCTTCTCCGTATTAATTATGTACAAATGTAGAATTTTATACGAATCTCAAGTCAGGTGAGACTGAAGAATTCTTTGGTTTACTTTCAGGTAGCTAGCTTCTAATTTTAAGGTCTTATTATTCTATTCTTGCACTAACTACCTCTTTAGTTAACGAATAGGACGGAGGAATCTTTGAACTTACCTTTTGTATCTCAGATATTCAGATAACTACGGTAAAATTAAGCTATATAGACAAGGTCCTAATAATAATACAAGTAAGGATTCTGAGCGAACTACTAGAGGAGCATGCTGTATCCAATATTCGGTCGACATAATCGCCCAGCAAATCGAACAACCATGGCTCGATTGCGCATCACATTAATTATAAAGGATATGACACATCCTTAGAGATGTCATACAACGCTCACCTAAGGCGCCCTTGCTGCTGTTGAACAGATTATTACAGAAGGCCCGATGGAGTCCATCTGCCATTTTATGGAATATTTTGCGGAAGGATCTTGGTTTGTGCACTAACAAACTTGAACTGGAGATATAAACCGAATTTAATTTTTAAATGAAAATTTTGTCTAGCATTAAAGCTGAGTTTTGATTGAACTGGTGCGTTAATAAACAAAGTTGTCGCACTTACGGTAAGGATAATCCACAAACCATTGTTAAGACATCATTACATACTCACACCGCTTGGTGTGCTCTATTGGCAGAGGGAATTATGGCTTCTTATTTTTTCAAAAATGTAACCGCCTATAACGAAACAGACTATGAGGCACACTATAGAGCCATGATTAAAGACTTGGAATTGAATTGCTGGATATTGATGTGGACGGTCTTTGGTGAGAACAAGACGTAGACTTAGTACCTTAGTACCTCTCATAAGAATCATGGAAACTCTAGATGATTCGCTACTTAAACATCTTCAGCGCATATGGAACTGCTTAAAATAACTCGTTTTCTAGAAGCAGTCAAACCTTCAAACTAAACCACAATTTTCAGCTTAGCTGGACTTGGGCGAAATTCCGATTCAACATAATAGCCTTGAGTTTGAAACTCAAGGGCAGGATCAAAATAAATTATCGACACGAATTAACAGTAAAAGTCGAGTAGAAAGCAGACTGATTGTTCCAAGAAAATCGTCCACCAAGCCGAACAATGTGTACAACAGCAAAACCCTGCGACTAATCTCGGTCTTCAATTCTAAGAAAGCGCTTCGCAGTTAGGAGTGTAAGGTCAGCATGCAACGGCTTAGTTAGTCGCAATTTAATGCTATACTAGTGAATCACGCACCACGCGTTGCCCACATGATTTTAGAGCGTAGTTGTAACATTTATCATTATTTCTGAGACAAGAAAACGAAAAAAAAACGCGCCGAATTAAGCAAAGTCGGGACTTGCGACTTATGAAGTTCCACCGAAAACATTTTAAGCCTCGAACTGGAACTAAGTGATTTAATTTATCTTAAATAACACTAACTTTTTCAAGTGTTGTTTTTGTTTTATGTGTTTTTGTTGTTGTTTTCAATACAATTCCAATTCCGCCAGCTGATTGTTTGTTTATTTCTTGGCGCGTATGAAATCGGTTTTCAGCGTAAAAACCGCAGAAATCATGAGTTTAAAAATAGAAATCTGATGCGTGCCTGATTTCGAGACATGCACACACACAGACATACACACATACTTAGCCACATACACATACATTCATGTAGAGAAACGCGTCATTGCAGCTTGAGTTCTTCCGCGGAAATATAAATAAAAATCTGCAATAAATATTAAGTGGAAAATAATAAAATAAACAACAACAACAACAAATATTTGCAAGCTTACAAAAGCACAGCCGACTTTGTATGTATGTGTGTGTGTTTGCATGTAAGTGCTATGCATAGAGCGTAGCTGGTGCTGTCATGGGCACTCCTTCGGCCCCGACCGCCGCTATGAACATTAAAATTCCGACGGAGATCTCGCACGGTGCGACAGTCAGCGGGCGTGCGAGTCGAGTCGCCGTCGAGTTGCACGTCAATGAACTGACAAACGCCGCCAATCACTTTGTAATCATAATAAACACAATGGCAAAGTAAATTAAAAACAACAACATCAACTACAACAATTGCCATTAAATAGCACGATAATAACAAAATGCAAATTGAAAGTAGTCACCGTGAATTGTGAACGAGTTGTAGTTTGCTTGTCGCAAACGAGTCGAGGAATTCCCAACTTTGCGTCACGAGGACAGAGTCTATAAAAGAATTTCGCATAATTGCAAGTATAAGTGAGAATGTGGATTTGTAAGGGTCTTGGGTTTAGGATAGTTTGGAGGCGGAAAAACAAATCACTGTATTTTTTTAGCGAAATCAAGCGATATATACCGAATCATTCAGTGAGAAGTCAAAATGATCAAAATCCTTCAAGAAGAAGCCGTCCGAATCGACAAGTTATTTAAATTTAGAGATTTAGATAGAAGATAGAAAATAATTGAGGCACTAGCAAGTACGAGCGTTGATCTAGTGTGCCCTTGCCGTTCTCTTCCCACTCTCCTTCCTGCCGGCTAGTTCGTCGACCAGCTCATTGCCTTGTATGCCCTGGCACTCAGATTTTGCGTTAGCAAAAAACTGTTTGAAATATGCTCGGAAAACGTCCCATTGGTATGGAAAGCTTCTAAGCTTCTTTGCAAAGCTCACCCCCTTCGTAACGCCGTCCCTTTTAAGAAAGACCAGTCGTGTGTCTTCCCCTAAGGACTTCATTTGTTGAGATGACATTATCTTCTCTTCTGCTGCCGAGACATGTTTCGCTACCTGTTAAGTCATTAGATGCAGCAAAGTGAGCTCCAGCATGACTTGAAGTGCTGCGGTTGGGCAAATGCGCTTTGCCCCTGAAGCTGCGAGGCCTACCGAAGACTACTTTAGACTCCCAAGCAACCACTTCATAAATGACAATAGGCGTTACGATCATGGTATACAGCCATTTGATGATGACTGGCTTGCAGCCCCATTATCTGCGACGAGGCGTCTGCAAATCATGAATGCCTTAGGCCGTGACTATAGGGTTACAAGTTTTAGATATCCCATTCTGTCAGAATTTTAGAAGACTTCTCAAGAAACTACATATATAACGATCTGATTCACACTTTTTTTTAAAAAGAACGGTTTAAATGTTATGAAAAGGTCTCGGATTATTGCGACGAGCGGCTGAGTTGTGGTTGCAATAGATATCGGCAAAATAATTTGTAATACAAAGTTTTTGTCTAGCAATACTGGTGTTCGAAGACATCAAAGCTTGCAATAAAACTCGTGCTCTTTGGGACTTCATCTTTTAGCCAACCACTTCTTTGGATAGGAGCTTGCATTCACACCGATATGTTTAAGCTTAAGATTAGACTGTACCTGACTCTGTATGCAAAAGGCCATATTTCTTAGGCAGTTTTTACTTTTTACCCTGAATCAAGCCAGATCTTTTCGTGACCTTAACGGTTAACAAAATAAGAATCGATATTGAAACGAAGTTACATTTAAAGTCTGGGTTTTTGAGAAAAGTCTACCATTTATGAACTTTGCATCGGCTGAAATTTTCACCACAAAGCAGAAAATATTCAATAAATTTACTGAAACAAGTTGAATCCGAAGTATATGTTCGTAAAACCTTGAGATTCCTAAAGCATCTCACAACCTTTAAGATGCAAAAATATATTTAAATATGTAAGACTCTTTAACGACGTCGCTGAAGCCATACAAACCCGAGATTCGGAATGTGTCGATTTACACAGCAACCGAACTCAGAAAGATGTCATCTATGACTTCAACAAGAGATAAGTAAGTAAGATGTTGCAAGCCGTAGATATTGACCACTGTGAGATACCAAGCTCCGAGGAGTGAAAGTTTTTCCAAAGAACTCCACAAATACGGACCTGACAGGTTCGTTTAAAAAAAATCTAATTAAATTTTATGAAAAGTGCTCGGAATACTGAGAGGAGGGAATAGATGCCGTGATATGTCATTTGAAATTTAAAGTTTTCATCTACCAGTACTGGTAGAAGGTCCGTTCGTACGTTCATTGTATGAAACTCGTCCAAAGCAGTAAGTTGTAGTCTCATGAAATTCTCAACTCAAAAAAGAAAGAATCCACTTCAAGCGGATCAATGCGACAGATCTTATGAAATCTATAGCATTAAAGACCTGCAGAGTCACCCGACTTATCCTCACACGGGACACCCAGTAGCTGATACAGGCATTGTCAAAAAAATAAGTTGACTCTATATGCTTGTTGACATTAAACTTTTATGAAATTCTCCACTACTTCAATTATTGGCAAAGTCTCGTGGCACTGAATCGGGAGAAAGCCCACACAGGCTGTAAATTATTTACATACATATCTCATATACATACATACATGCATATGAATGTAACGATACATATGTATGTATGTATGTATGTACATCCATTCCGCAAGAGACTGCAGGCACTGTGGTCCACAATGCATTAGCCATTTATGGACACAGTCACAAAGCTCTCGCTGCTCGGTATTTTTCCTCGTCATCAAAGATGTCTGCGACCTCTCCCCGCAGGGAGTAGTAATAACAATATTATATACATACATACATGCATACACCAACTTGTTGGCATTGAGACCGCAATCTACAAGTGCCGATGCTCAACACTTCAACTGCTGCCATTACATCAGCCATGAGGCACACCGCAATAATACCGCCAGTTGTTGCCTTTTGCCGTTTGCTCTCGGTGTCCATTTCAAAGGCGAAAATCTGTTTTCCAAGTGGAGGAATGCTGGCCGCAGTATGCGCGCATTGCGTATTTAATGTCATGTGACACATATTGCTGCATATTGTGCGCGCAATTGTTGCTGTTGTTGTTGATTCTTTCTATTATTGTTGATGTGGGGTCTGCGTGACACGCGCAATCCCGCTCGCTTGACAATAAAATCGTTGGAAAATTTAATATAAATATTTGTGTAGGTGTCGCGTTCAAAGCTATCGAAGTGAGTATCATTTCCGTACTCTTTTCTTGAGAACGTGCTTATGTATGTATGTATGTATAATTCTTTTCTTCATGATGAAAGTGTAGAAGTGAGCTGATAGAAATGTACTAAAAATCACAATAAAGAAGTGTTTAAGGTGGTATCAAGACTCTTTTGGAGCCAAGCTTCAACATTAGCTTTCAGGGTTCTCTCTCCTTGGAGACAGTTCACTAAAAGAACGACCGAAATGAACAGAAGTGCTGTTTTATATGTAAAATGTGTTCAAAGACTGATATTTCTTTAACGTCAGGCGACTGTAAGTGAGACGAACGTTGCAGTCAAATTAGATAGCTCGAGACACTAATTATTTTCGTTACAGCCAAGAAAATCTTAGGCTTACTTTAGGCAAACTAATAAAATTGACTTTTTTCCTCGAAAAGCCGGTGCTAGAAGCAAATAAGATCTAAACACCTCTAACGAAAACACGAAGTCATTTTAAATAGTCTGCAGAGATTTATGATGTGCTCGCGCGAGGCTCAAAGGTTCAACGTCAGAACGCATCCGAAAGAGATTTGGATAAAGGTGTTCTTTCTTGCAAGCAATCGAGTCAGAAAGTAGCTTGAAGCTGCCCCCAATGTATACCAAATTGAAAGAAATTGCACTTTCTCCTGAATGTCTAATATTATGTGATCCGAGGTGTTTTATCCTTGTTTTGGCAAAAACAAGATATTTGAAGAGGAAGTGTTGAGATAATATTATCTAATCTGCTTCTTAACCGCCGGTTATTATTATTGAGATTGAAGTACTTGTCAGCCACTTACGCTTGGAAGATGCAGTAGCCTGTAGCCTGAAAGCCTAAAAATGGAGCAGATGGACAGTTCCCGTGTACTCCTCCATCTCCTCCTGTTGTTATCGTTGTTGTAGTGGCAGAGGACAGTCCTGAAGTAATTAAGTGCTATTGTGTCGAATTGACATTCCTTGGCCGGATATAAATCGGGTCAGTTCCGGTTACTTAGGCATTCTCTGAGTCGGAGGTTAGCTTTTGCGTCCTTACACTTTCCGGCTATGTCTGCTGGTGTTGCTTGCAGCAAGGTTCGTAGTGCATCAAAAATACTGATAAGACCAATCAACTCGCGAGTGTAGTAAACCGATACCTGCTTTGCTCTTTTCTCTATATTGGGTTTCCACGAGAACTAYCTCATATATGTATGTATGTACATATGTATATAAGTAGCTATATTAAAGTTGCAATCCATTAATTACCAAGAATGTTATGCGGACCTTATAATAAAGACAAATTTACAATTAGAGTTGCCTCTCGATATTGGAATTTATGTATTTCCATTGCAAACCAGCCAATCATTGCAAGAAATTAAGCCTATCAATCAAGCATATTACGCCTTTGCAATAACAACAAAGGCATAAAAATGATAATTATTGAAGCCACCCCTCCAAAGCGTGTAATGTGCGATATCGGTGACAACCGACACTTGTCAGCGACACCTAGAGATGTGTACGAGTATCACTATCAATGCGGTTTGTAGGTGATGACATGTTGACACTCGATTTGAAATGTGTATGCAAATTCCAGACTAGAGTTAAACAGCCATAGAAAGAAAACTTAAGAAATATTATGTAATAATTTACTTTTTTATTTGAAATTAAGAACTTTTACGGAACTATTTGGCAGCTCTGAATGATAAAAACAATAAGAACGCGTTTTTATTATTATTTTTCTTTGTTTTTCTTGCAATCCCAGTTTAAATTTTTCGAAAGATATTTTATTTAAAAAATTTTACAGGTAGCAACTCCATAAGATGTAAAAAGTAATGCAACAAATATTTTTCTGTTTCTTGCTTGTAAGACAATTTAAAAAATATAAAAAAAAATATTTAAAAAAAATTTAAAAAAAAAAATATTTAAAAAAATATAAAAAAAAGAAATTTTCAAACCAAAAATATTTTAACCCTAATACTAATTTTTTCTTGTTCATTATCTCAATTTTCATTTATTAGGGATGTAACTCAATTAATTTTTTTATAAGTGGCAACTCTGTACAAAATAGTGGGCAAATTATATATTTGCTCCTTGCTTACAATACAATCCCAATTAAGTGTTTGAAAATATTTTTTTACAGGCGGCAACTCTATGCAAAATTATGAGCCAAATATACATATATTCGTTCCTTGTTTATTCTCCCAAATATGTGTTTTAAAATATTAATTTATTTTATTTTATTTTTTACAGGTGGCAACTCTAAAAACTCGGCTGTCTGCGCTAAAATTGCCAACAATTTATTAGCTCATCTTTTTAAATGAAAACTTCATAAATATTATTAATTAATTATTTAATTGGGTTGCTTTCTCCACGAAGCTAATGGACAAAACAAAGACAAGAAATTAGAAATTCACACGAGTGTAGCTGTCAGATGAATGAATTTGCATACATACTATACATACATGTGTGTTTGGATGCGTATATGTACATATGTAATGCCCAGATTAATTAAGAGAACATATTTTTCTATGATTTGCCCGCGAGACACAAAAAGCAACCATGAGCCCATAAATAAAAATATACGCACAAAAAATACGAGTATACTATATAGTATGCATAAATAAATTTGTGTTGACCAAATAATCATCTGATTTATGCCTTTGGCACTGACAAATCGGCCGATCACAAATTCATAATTTTACGCAATTAATAGCCTACTAATTTATTGAAAAGTAGTTTCGTCTTCAGAGGAAACTGAACACGTGTACATATGTACATATATTTGCTATTTTTAGAGACAAAGGCATATTTATAAATAACTAAATGAATATTCATACTAATAACTAATATATAATATTATTTAAATATATACACATACATACAGACATGTATGTGTATTGACTTGGTTATATTTGCATACAAATACATATTTATGTGCATATATAATATTAGTAGTTTATTTTTGAAAGTCTCGTTTTTATAATTTATCGGCGCACAAGTCGCGATTGCCTTGAATCGAAGACGGCGCTGAAATTTTCCGCACCCGCGATTGACCCATTAACAACCTGTTGTGTATTTACAATAATAATATTTACGCATTAAGCACTATTTATGTAATTTATCATATCATATACAGCTGGTGATTATGTAATAATGGTTGTATTTTTTTTTTTTACCAAAAAAATTAATGCTAATTTATTGCTTACTTTCATATTTAAAAAAATTATATAATATCTAGCCCATATTAATATTGATAAATATAAACAAATGGTGTTTAGATAATTTGGTTAATTTTACTTCCAAATCGCGGCATATGTTGCTCTTTATTTACACTTTTATACCCAGAAAAGAGTATATTAAGTTCACCACGATGTTTGTAACAGACAGCAGAAAAAGTTGGTGTATATCTCTATGTACTATTCTGAGCAAAAAATAGTAAGACCTTGTTTATAATTTAAAAAATCTTAATTTATACTTCAGATCCAATGACCATACCATCATACCAATGAAATATAGAAGTTCCTATCTGATTCGCATATTTTGGAAAAGAACGGTTTGGCTGTTTTGAAAAGGTCTCGGAGTATTGAGGCTAACGGCTGCGATGTGGTTGATATAAAAATGGACTAAATCATTTCAAAATCTATGTCGTCATCCTGAAGTAATCCTCCTTAACCTCAGCACACTTGTGAAAACATTTTTTCCAATTCGCGAAACAGTTGTTAAAGTCAATTTCCGGAATAGCTTTCAATGCCCCTACCGATTCACGTTAAATAGCATCATTTGACTCAAAACGGTTTCCCTGTGTAATTAATACACTTGCTCCAACAATTCTCCAATTTGTGGATCCCATCCCTGCAGTGAGAAACCGGAAGGCCTGCAAAATACGCTTCAGCAGCCGTTATGACCTCTTCATTGCATGGAAAACGCTTGCCACACATAATTTTGTTGAGTTCTGGAAACAAATGGAAGTCGCTTGAGGCGAAATCTGCTGAATGCGGTTCATTTCGAACTTTAATTCATGGATTTTAGCCATTGTCGAAATGGTCTTGTGACACGTTGTATTGTCCTGATGAAAAAGGATTTTTTTCTTCTGCACAACGGGCCTTTTTTCACTTATTTTTTCCCTCAACTGATCGAAAAGGTTGTAGTAATATTCAGAATTAAATGTTTAACTAATTTGCAAGTAATGCACAAACAAAATTCCTCTGTCATCCCAAAATACTGATACCATAACCTTCTTGGCCGATTTCCGGACACAAACTCGTTTTGAAGCCGAAGCCGAAGGTGCACACCACTCTTTAGCCTCCTTTTTTGATTCAGGATCATGGTGATAGTGATGAATCGACGCATAAAATCCATTTTATCCTTTTTAAAACGCTCCAAATGTTGCTGAGATAGTCGCATTCGAATGTGAATTTGTTCCATTGCCGAAAAATGCGTGAGGAATCAAAGCAGTTTGCTACCGTGCAATTATTGTGAAGCACAAACAAAGAGTTGATAGTTCTTAATTACGTCCTCCTTTTACGAATAGCTTCACGCAACCAACGCACAACATTCAAATAGTATTCCTTGTTGACAGTTTGGCCCGTCGAATGGAATTCGTAGCCCATCACATCTCGATAATTGAAGAAAGCTCTCAACATAACCTTGATTTTTGATCAGCTTTAACATAGTTTTTTCGGCCACGGCCTATCTTTGCCACGATATTCGGCCGATTGATCGTCTTTTTTCGTGTCGTAAGCGAATACATACATATACGAAACTCATCATTAGCAACAATATCTTTCATAGTAATAATAGCATCCTGGTAGTCGGAAAGCATTTTTAAACTGATTTTCACTGAAGCTTCTGACATTCTAACGATGCCAATAATATCTGTATATGTAAATCATCGATTCCCAAGCACCAATTCCTTTATTTTATTGACGTTTTGATCTTGAGTTGATGTGGATGACCGTCCTGAGCGTGATTCGTGGCAACCCATTCTCGATCCACTTTGAATAATTTGCCTGCGACAAACAATTATCACCGATGGCATATTCCAACATTCAGAACGTTTCGTCACCAGAATTTTGCTTCCACACACAAAATTTAATGGAACTTCTTTCTTGCATTATTTTCGTCATCGTAAAAATCACCGAATGCACTTTATATGCTTCAAAAAGACTATACGCTTGTCTTTTTAAACACTAGTAATTTTTTTGATGTGACATTTGACACAGACGTCACTAACATTCATACCAGCCTAGAAAAAATATTTCGACAAAGGGTTTTTCGGGCGAAATTTACACTAAATAAATCTTACTATTTTTTGCCCACAGTAATAATAATATCATTAGCTAAAAAAATTCACTTTCAGCCGCTGTTATCATTATTATGTACATACACACATATGTATGTATATATATACATATATACTTGTATGCAGTACATACAGATATTTTTTCAGAGAATTTGTATTTATTTTTAATACGTCTCGCAATTTGCATTCACCCCATTCCGGTATTTAATATGGTATAATGAATAGGCATACTTTATCAAATATTTTACACTGAACCAAAGTTGACTGCGAAATCATATTTAAAATTTCAACGGAATAATGAGCAATCCAACTAAAATTTATATTAATCTATACGCCTTGTGTAGCAATGTACTTATACAAGTATGTATGCATACATACATATATTTTTATGTAGATGTATACTCGCTTGAGTAAACTTGTTCAGAGTAATATTTGCTCGCAGATTTCTTATTAATAAGCATTTCTTTGTAGAACACTCTGAACCTACAACAACATATGTATGTAAATACATACATACATACATATGTATGTTTTTTTACTAATAGTTTCAACTAACTCTCTCACATACCTATCTGGGTATACATACATATTTTTACATACTTACTAATTACAGCTTGATGATAAGCTGTAATTAAATAGAATAAATACTTAATTTTTAGGCTCGAAGGCCCTTTCGATTGTCTTTCTCTCTACTGTGTACCATTGATACCATCATATTATTTGAGGCAGTTTACATAGCCCTCAATCCAGAGCACGCTTTTTCCTCGAACATCTAGTAATAATTTTTTGTCTTTCCTCAATAATTAACAGAAGTACTGTATTGTATATATTTGCTGGTAGGTACTTCCCTCTTTAAGTCCATTTTCTTTCAGTATCCAATCCTTCTTCGATAGAACAGAAATATCCCGAAAAGATGTAACTTACGTCGTCAGTACCTCGTAGATGCGCCAGCAGTACAGTTCTAATTTTCTATTATGTGTTTATTGTTGAAATAGCTATAACCGAAAAATAGCTCCATAAGTAAGAGTTAATCTTTCTAGAGAATTCAGAATTTTCAAAAATTTATAAGAAATTATAGTGTCGTTCCTTTTCCAGTTGGCTCTTAAGTTCAGCTCAGCTGTCACTATATAATGGGATCCCACATATCTTAAATTCCTTGTGCTGGAGCTTAAAACCCTGATGCTGCGCTTTCAAAACCGTTTGGGTGCTTGATCACAGCGGAATCGCTGGAAACTGGGAAATATCGGGTTGAGTACGAGGTAAGTTTCCGTTGTTCTTCTATCGCTGAACCTATGGGCTTCACTAGGCTTTGCCGACTAGCTTCCGTGCGACCCTGAGATTCTTATGGAGTAGAATGCGGGTGATTCACGGAACCACTTGACCTTAGCAAAGTTCATCTTGCTCCAATTGAAGGAATTCTTAATGGACATTAGGTGTATATGCGCAAGAGCTAAAAATCTTACCGGATATACTAGGGCAAAGTTGTATGGATTAAGGTGAGGTGGCAGTACATATGTACATAGTACGAATTTTGCAAGTTTAAGGTTGGACCACCTCGGCAGTCGTACTCTCGGCGAACCTGAGCAAATAGTCGAAATTGATAGTTATTAGTCGCTTAAAGAAATTTGTGATGGGTTCAATGAGTTTTGTCTATTTATGAGTAAATGTACGACCAATGCTTCAGAGTACGAGTATTTACGTAGCGTAATGAACCGGCGGTCTCAGAAATCCGAGTAGGATTCTGATTATCATTTGTGGCAAAATGTTTAAACGTATAAAATTTCTAATTCATTCGATAAGAAGAAAGTGCAAATGTATGTAGCTTACTCATACCAGAAAATCAACACAAAGAGTTTTAGATTTGTTCGAAGATATCGAACCCCTTGTCGTCAATAGCACGGACTATGGTCGCGGAACAAGTCAAATACTTTTATTAGGCGGAATTCTCTAAGGAAATGGGACCGACGTGGACATGTTCTGAGATAAGACGCAGACACAATCAGCCGTAATGCCTTCGACTGAAGTTCACAAGATAGTCGACCCACTCTAACCTAGAAAAGAAACTGTGACATCAAAATATCAATACAATCAATACAGTCCACAAAAGTTGTAAGCAAATCAAGGGCTAGCAAAAGATCGCATATAATACCTTAAATAATATTTTACTTTAGAGTCATTTAGCGGACATTCTTAGACCCTGAACAGGACCTATTAAGTCGGCATTGAAGTGTACCAGGCAGACGGTCGTTCTGTTTTTAAGATATCGTTCTGAAAGTAATAGGACTGATTTTTTTTCCGCCGCGACTACACTTCGGAGCGTACGTGCACTGAATGGATTCGGTAGAGGGCGTTCCTCGCTAACGAACAAGAGGCTTATCAGTTGTTCTCGAGTACCTGGAGAGTCAGGATAAACATCGACGTGTTTCTGTGAGTGGTGCAAGCCGAAAATTCAGAGTTCGTTGGAGCAGATGTACGCGATTAAATTCTGTTTGATCAAGCAGACTTACCCAGATGTTGCTTTAGCAAGAAGTGATGTGTTTCGGTGGGATCAGGACTTTTTGAGAGCCGGGTAGAGGTCGCTAATGAAGATCGTGCTGGGAGACATACGTGTGTGCGCAAAGTTTTGAACTCAGGCCGTCGACTAAATAAATCTGTGGTTTATGACATTGTGACATGCACAACATGTGCGCGAAGATGGTCCCGAAATTGCGGCGAGTGGAAGTGAGCCAAAAAAATTTGAAAACTTGTGAAAGTGACCCCGAATTTTTGAATAATGTAATCATGCGTGACGAGTCAATCTTCCTTATCTTTTGAGATGACAGAGGTGATCCAAGCAGCATGCACCGCGCATTTTAAGGCTATTCCGAAGAATGCCTTCCGTGGCGCCTTCAATGCTTGGAAATCGGGCTGGCAGCGCTGCATCTACGCAGAAGGAGCCTCTTTTGGAAATTTTTAAAGAATTGTAACGATCGGTTCAATCAATTTTCTTAAATCGACTCAGTCCTATTACTTTCCGGACAAACCCTGCAGCTATAGACAAAAGTTTTAACAGCGGACCTTGTCAGGAAAGTATTGCGATAAACGAGTGTACATACTTACATACAAACATATGTTTTCTTTTTATATAAAGTTCGATCTGCAGGAATGTCTCGATCTAAACTTTATGCTATAATTTGTGTATGAAAGGTCATATTTCTATGAGCACAAAATTTTACATTAAGGTACCTTGGCGCCCGCACATGTACGTTGGTCTTGTATGTATGTATATATGTTTGCGCATATGTATATATTTGAATTTCTAACTGTTTATACATACATACATAAGTATGTACCTAAGTCACTTAGCATTGTTTTGGTCTCGCTATTTACGTTCTGCCGCATCTATAAATAAACACTGTTTGTATTCGCTTCCTTCTACACAGCCAAACTGTTTTGTGCTTATGCTGTTGCTGCTTCTACTTCTGCGCTGATCATTGGCCCCCCAATCGATCGCTGCGTGATATTTATATAGCAGATTATTTATAGACGAAAACATTATTGTGTTTGGTTTCCGACTTTGAACACGAGACGCACCCTCGACTGCTCAGCTGCCCAACTGCGCGACGTGCCACAACAAAAGCTTGTCTAAGAGATTTCTAAGAGAGTTCTTTGTTATTATTACAATGCTGTTTACGGCACACAAACACATACATGTATGGATGCATGTATGTATATATGTGTTTTTTTTTATGTATAATTATGCACTACGTTTTAATAGACCCAAGTAACTTATAAACCCGACTAATTTATTAAGTCGTTTTAGCTGCATGTGTGTGTGTTTGTGTTTGTGTGTGTCGGTGTCGGTGTCGGTGTGCATTTAGCGCTTAAACACCTGGAAACTGGATCTTGCAGCGCAGGTTGTTATTATTGCCATTGTGTAACACAATTGTGGCGTTACTGTGTTTACTTGTTATTGCGAAATGAAATGTTAGAGCGATCAGCTTGTAATGGATTACATAATTAATTGCTGAATTACACGAAGCAAACACACATTTATCAATATATCTACATACTAATGTACATATATGTACATACATACATACAATATGTACATACATATGTATGTGTGTATATCATCTATTTATTACGAGTTAAGTAAGCTGATCTAATTTTATTGGTAAATGTGTTTTGTTAGTTAGAATGCTGTTGTAAAAAATGGAAAATTATCCGAATCAAACACACCTGTTCATTGGAATCTAAAATTATTTTATATCTAAAGCGTAATTAGCACTGACTATATCTGACGAGTAAACTATGTCGAGTTTAGAAGGCAAGCAAAATCTTGTTAGACCGAAAAGACTCAGAATTGGACAAATTTTGTGGTTTCAAAGTCAATAAAGTGGTTCCAAAAGCTGTTAAAATTTAATGAACTATTCAGAATATGTGACCTGGTCTACGAAAAGGGAGCTAACGTGCGAAATGACTTATGACTTTTTGGATTCTATCATGTGAAAAAGCATCTCATCTTTCATCCGAATCAACTAATTGATTTTTTGACACCTAAGCCCCCTTTCCGTAGACCAGGTCACATATACTAATATAAAATATGTACATAGTATGTAACTGCATACATAGATATCTGCATGATGGAAATTATAACTCAAACGAATAAAAAGTGCTGAGTGTCTACTGTCTCCTGTGAAATACAATTATTTAGTGAAGCGTTGTTGCTTTATAGTTTCTATCAAGTTCTAGTAAAAAAAAAAAAAAAGCGCTATAAAACGTAATCATATTCTGCTAAAGTAATTAAAACTTTTACGGATTTCTAACTTTCTCGCTCCAATTTCGGATCTACTTTTGATTTTCCGCTTCTTCCACCGTTTTTTGTTTTTTTTTTTTTTTTTTGAATACTTGAAACTCTTTCAAAATGGCAGCGAATTAAAAAAGTAAAATTTTTTGGCCATGTTTTCAACGCTAAATAATACCGTAAAAATCGAAAAACAATTCAAAACGAGGGAAAAAGTTAATGAGCCCATTCTTATTGAGAAAAGAACGTGAGCAAAGTTTAGATCGATGTCTCAAAAACTGAGAGAGTAATTCTCGTACTTACAGACTGACGGATGAATAGCTGTATTTACAGATTCCGAATATGTTCTGTAGTTTTGTCAGAATCGGGCCAAAACTATTCAGAATATACTAATCAAATCGTGCCAAAACTTAAAATAAGCAGTGCTCTTAGAGAAGAACATTTAAAGCTTACAAAGGGGGTCTGGTCTGTGGTCTGGAGAGGACTTAGAAGCTTTATTTTAAGAAAATATATGTAATAATATATAATAATACGCTCTAGGCCAGCAAGCCAAAGTGGTGTTGCCGCCAGACGTTAGTTACAAACTTATTCATATTCAAGTCATAAAACCTATAGATCTTTGTTAGTGTACAGAACCAAACTAACCAAAAATCTCCTTACTCGATGTTGAAAATTTTTATAAGAAAAAGAATTCCTGAATAATATTTTTTCCAGAGCGCATTGCGTTTGGTCTTCATATGACACATCCAGATTTGTTTTAGATTTTTCTTACTGCAATTTCAATTTCTTCTAATTTCGGCTATTTTCTTTAATTTAAGGGTCCTTCTTTTTTTCGAAGGCAGCAAGACATCTCCTCAGCTTTCTCGTTATTTTTACGCTGGCATTTCTATGTCCGGAAGTCTTTATTTAATCTTATTGAAATTCCGGATAATGCTCTCAATGATCAAATATTTTGAAAGTCACATTTCAGGAAGCCGATATTTCCTCTTTCCATACTTCCATAAATATAAACGAGGATTTATGATTATTCGCCCTTTTTCTTTGCATTTAAGTTAGGACTTAACCTAAGAATCGATATGAAAACGTTAAGCTTCGCGAATAATATCTTCGTCTCTACGCTATTATCGACTTAGTGCTGAAGTTAATTACTTACCACTATTCCAGCTCAGAGATCAATTCGTTCTAGAAATCTTGAAGTTATAGCTCGAAGTTAGCTGTAGTTAAGAATTTGGAAATAACTCCATTTTTTCTCCAATAAAGGGCTTTAGAACTCTCTGTGTTCTTCAATTGTGATGGGGTTACGCTTTATGACTTTCGGAAGATAAGGTTTTAAACTAAGATTTCATAGATTCCTAATCGGTATTTTTGATGTCAAATATGCACCACTCTCTGGAAGACCAACAATCAATAATATCGATAAGATAACTAAAATCGTCGAGACCGACCGTCCACAGTTTTGATTATTCAAAAGCTAAACATTTCACGGGAACCATTTAAATAAGGCTGGATACAAATGAAAAGTCGCCTGTACGCCTCGAGTTAATACATATTTTAACCTCAACGAATTACCAACTGCAAATGTGTGTCGAATTGCGACAAAATCGTACCATTTTTATGACAGCTTCCAGCGAAAACTGTAGTGAACGAATCGCAGTGCTCCGGCGCAAACTGTGGCCCAGCTAGTATTGACAGTCAGGAAAGTTTTGCAATGTATTTGGTGAAATTGACAGCGAATCGTCTGTTGCTTCACTTTTAATTCGTACCAGTCCTGTCAACAATCGGACCGTCTGAAGAAAGCAATCGAGCAGAACCGATCAGCTTTGGCATTAAAGTAATTAATTTACCCATTGAAATTGCCAGGAGCTCCGTTTTAGTTGGAATCCGGATGTATTTACATGATAAGTAGAATGGGCATATGTCATTTTCTGCGTGGATATCATTTTGACGTAGAAAGGTTTCTAGGAATCTAATTGTGTCAGTCTTTCCTATCCCACAACCTATTTTATCACCAAAAAAAAAACAAACAAAAAAAAAAAAGAACTGAATAACAGATGGTCTTTTGAAAATCGATGGCTTAGGGATGTACACTAACGGAGTTGTCGTCAACGTCATCCCACTGTAGGCCCAAGAAACGTGCTGTTTCGTCCGAGTTGGATCATAGTGAAAAGGGGGTGTCAGAGGATAGGGTTTGTGGAGCATGCAGAGAAGTGGCCAGTGTCATGCGGAGACTCATTGCACGCAGCTCATATGTATATTAGATATGTCGGTGTTTATTCTGGATAAGTAAGAGTTTAACCTGCTACAGTATCCAAAACGAGCTACACAATGCTCACTGTCGTCTCTCGCCTCTTGACCTCTTCGAGGCTCTTGGATAGGAGTTCATTATGCTACTTAACAGGGAGCATACGGCCTCACTATACAAGTGTGCGATAGGAGACATCAAGAGGCATCCTGTCACAGTTCGAAGTGTTGTGTTCTGACCAGTCTGGAGCTTCCTTGTCTGTATTTCACTGCATCTAGGCGACCATATTGATGGACCGGCCCTCATGTCTTTCACCAGCCACTGCAAAGTGCAATATAAAACCTGAATCTACATATTCCGAAGTCGGAAGCGCTATCCCTATCAAAGAAGTAACGCCTCTTACCTTCTATCATAACAATTTATGCACCCACCTTAGTACCAGACATGCCTAATACAGTTAACAATTTATATTAATGTCGGTTACCACATATTTGCTTAGCAATCTTCCTGCAACGCAGAGTGATGTGGAAATGTGCCTTCGTCACTTTCGATTGTGACTTAACCGCCCACGAAGCACGGCCCATTTTTATTAATGATACCTGACATTTACCGCATGCATTAACCGCTATGCAAATAGGTAGCGTTTACCCGGAGGGGGAAACTCGCCACACGTTGCAGGTATTTACTCTAAGAATATATAAGGATATACATGTGTATGTACTTATATATATACATTATGATATACTTGTATGTAAGTCATGTGACCAGAGAAAAAATTGTGGGTGCGAGTTTTGTAAAACAGTAAAAATATGTACAAACAGTTAAAGATATAGTCAAGTATGTACATATGTATATAATGTATATATCTACATATATATATGTACTTACTTATATACCTAAGTTCACATTTCTTCCTACTTTGTCGGCTTTCTTTGCATATCATTTCGCTTCGCCACGCTTTATGTTGCTATTGGTGTTACATTATTGTTGCTGCTGGTGGGTGGGTGGTTAGCCGTTAGAGTTGGGCGGTCAGTGACGAGCGTATGCTATTTAAATTTACGAAGCAGACAACCAGGCCAGCCAGTCAGCCAGCCGGCAAGCCACTAAGCCAATATTGGGCACAACTGTTGCAACAACAACCACAAGGTAAACAACAACAACAACAATATAAAATATAATGCGCTCGCTGTTCACAGGTCGGGTAATAAATCACGTAAAATGTGCCAAAGTGGCAGCTATTTTCGATATGGTGTTTTCGCTTTTGCTGTCAGTTGAAATTTTGCGGGCCACAATAACAACAAAAAACAGGAACAACACCAACAACGGTAAAAAGAAAGAAACAATAGTAAGCGAAAGCGTTAGAAAGGAGTTGAGCAGCAGAAGGCTCAAGTTGGTTGGCATAAATGCGGGTATTTTGTTGTTGTTGTTGTTGTTGTTGTTGTAAGTGTTGTTGTAGATAGCAGAGGAATGACAGTGTGCATATTGGGAAAGGCATAAATTCAGAAAAAATAACATTTAAGGCTGACACACAAACACAACATACATACATACATACATGTGATGAAACACACTGCCATATTTACCGTTATATTTATATATATATATATAGTTTTTAGGCTTTTGTTTGTATAATATACATATGTATGTGTGTAGGTATGGACTTTTACACTTGTTTGCAAATAAATAAATAGTTTCGTAATGTTTTAGCTAGATTGAAAGGCATAAATAATCGATTTGAGCGCCAAATGCAAAAGTCGATTTTCACAGCGAAGCAAAAGTGGAAAAGCCTCGGCCGTTGGAATTAGCGTAACCGTTTCCTGGTTGGGAGCGCGATAAGACCGTGCCGCATTGCTTTACAAGCGCCGTTTATGTGTAGATATATATATACATACATATAATATATATTACATATGCATACTTTTCTATATAAGCATATATGCGTATTTATGCATGCACGGGTGTAGTTGTGACAGGAGATTTATTGCTTGTATCCTGTACCCACGCCACATATTTGGCTATACGTACACCCATTCGTATGTACGTACATACATATATACATATGTTCATACATGGGAGTGTGGAAGCCGAGCTATCGATATGAGCTATTTAAGCGTGGTAAAATGTGCATATAACTCCGTTTCAAAGCCGATTTATCTTTTTAGCGTTATAACGTTTCAAAATCCTTAATTTTATATTACTTTGGTACAGAATTTTATTTTCATCTTTGCAAGGCGCCATCACGTTCTTCCGGTGTGTCTCGCGAATCTCCTTCCCAAAACAACATACAGTTGATCCAACTACTGCCACATTTCTAGTGTTGTTGTAGTAGCATAATTACATAGATATTCTTAATAAATTCTTTTATGGAATGAAAAAGGTTGCGTTGCTAGGTTACATCGTCGTTCCAAACAGGGATCTCACTTGGACGGCTTTTAAAGTCGTTAAAAATGCTAATACAAACTCCTTTGGATATATACCTACTTACATATATACATATGTTCGTTCCGATTAACGAACGTTCACAACTATAGTGGAATCAATCGGATGGATGCTTAAGTCGGTACGCCTCAAAAGTGCGTTGCTATTTTTACAAGGTTTAAAGTGTCGAACAAAGAATTTGTTCTGGACGACCTCGACCTTCGACTTCGTCAACTGATGAAAATATTACAAAAGTGAAGAATATGGTGCTTGAAAATTGTCGAAAAAGTTTTAGACAGATGGCAAGCCTTGCTCAACATCTCTCCCGAGTCTGTTCGAAGGTTTCTGGTCGATATTATTGTATATGCAATGGATTCTTAATCGGCTCGTCCTGGTAAAGCTGAGTCTTTTTCAAAAAGAGTACCGTAAACAAGTCTCTTTGGATATGCTTGATGGTGCGAATTCCACATTCACAAAGAGCGTTATAAATGCCTATGAGACATGGGTTTATGAGTTTGACAAGCAAACAAGTCAATAATCAACGGCAAAACGAGCTTGTTGCTTCCGTAATTCGCGGTTTGATGCATCATGACTTTGCTTCGGAGTGACAGACGGTTAATAAGAAGTTTTATTTGGACGTATGAGGCGTTTGCGTGAGAACATCCGTCAAAAACGGCCGGAATTGTGGTAGAATAATTCATGAATTTTCCACAATGATAATGCACCATCGCGTCAAGCCTAGATTGTGACCGAATTTAAAGCCAAAAACGCATTGAGTACCGTATTCATCACATTTGGCTCCGTGTGACTTTTTCTTGTTCCTTAAGTTGAAATTGCCGCCCCGTAGAACCCGTTATCAGCCGATTGAAGAGATAAAACAAAATTCACCGAATGTGCTGAAGGCCAACTTTAAAAGTGTTTCAAGAGTATAGAGTTTATGAAAATTATTCCGCAAACCCTCATGCAACTTTATAGCTCAGGTTTTGTATATAGCAATTTATTCTTAAATACATATAATAACTCTGAACGGATTATGTATCGTGGTGCAATGTCGACACTGGCCCCTAAACTTTCAAAGTCCGGAGTACCAACGGTTTATCAGCTTTCGTAATGGAAACTCGAAATACCTTGATTGGCGTTTTAACTGTGGATAATTGGAGAATCTTGGCCGCTTAGATCTGGTACAGTCCTGGCATATATAGAAATGAGAGCGACAATATAGAAAGTTTTCAAAAAGGTACGACTAAATATATTTTATGCTCAACGACGCCGTACGGCGGTGATTTTGATACCAAAGATGGCTCGCGAAGGCCGAAAATGTCGATTAAGAAATGGAAATCGTTTAGTACGGTCGTCAGCTAACTTATGACAACGTCAAACGAAAACGGTCTTGGTCGAATTGTGGTAAGCCGTTTGAGCCGGTTAACCCTGGATTGGTGGTCAGGAAGGGTGACAGAGGTATTTGGCAGAGGGCTATCTTTTATGACTTGCTACCCAAAGAAGAAACTTTGAGACCTAAACTAATTAGACCGTCTGGAGAAAGCAATCGCCGAGAAACGGACTGGTTTGGCCCATAGAAGATGATTTATAACACTTAAACTTGACTTGTTAGAAACTGTGGATACTGGTGGGGATGTTCTTATAGTATACCATAGTTATATCTATTTTATAGTCCGGACCCGTAGCCAATTTATTACTACCTGTTCTTGTCAATTTGCTGGTAGAAAAATTGGCCTCAAGAGAAGCTTATGGAAATCGGATGTCTCAGTTTTTTGACAATAGGAACAAGTGCTTCCAAGGGCGTATCTGTAGGAAATAACCTTCAAAACACACGTAAATGTTTGTCCTGACATTTCTAAAACTTTAGGCAAAGCTAATCGCTAACTTTTTGCATTGAAACCCAAATCTCCAGAAAAAAATACATACTGCTATCTATTTTATCTGTGAATCGTAGCAACCGAATTTAACGTTTTATTTTTGCTTCTTGTTAAAACTTAAAATTTCAGTTTTCAGTTTTGCCTGCGCAGAATCGGTAATTGGCAAATAGCAATTATTAAACGCAATAAAAATGTACGGTAATTTCAAATTATTCCAAATCGCTTATTTCGACGTCAAAATAAATCATTTGGGGAAGTTTATTGAATTTTAAAAACAAAAACTTGTTTGTTTGTTGTCGACTTTTTTTCTTGCCTTCTTTGTTTATAGCTTTCGGTTTCGTCGATTTTGTCATTCCGTTTTGTGACGTTTTGTTTACAAACAGTCAACTCAAGGTGGCGGCGAAGTACAAAACGATCAAAACAAAACAAACAAAAATGGAAATGAAACAAGCAAACAACAGAATAAAGCGAAACGCAACAACAATAATAACAAAAACTAATTTTAATTGCATTTAATGAAGACAACAACAAGAAGAACAGACACAAACAAAGTGTGGATGGCAAGTATATGAATACGTTTGTTTATGTATAAGTACATGTATGTATGTGTGTATGCATTTGTGTATAAATATATTTATTGTGTATATATGTATATGTATGTATGTATATATGTATTTATGTATGTATGTATATGCATTTGATTGATGTATCACAGGCCAAAGGCCACAATAACAAATTCGCTGCAATGATTGTTGTAAAATTATTGTATCTTTAGCAACTAATAACAAATATTGCTATGTACCTAAGTTTGCATGTAAACTAATTTGTAGATTTATTTTCTCCTACACGTACATATGTAAATATATTATTAGATTTTAACATTTTGTTATTACTTAGTGAGTCAATTCGGTCATTATTAGTTGTTTTTCTGGTGAAATAAACCACATTCAGCTGTGGGGTATGCATACTTACATACATACATACGTACACATTTACAAATTTATTCAGTCAGTTTGTTTATTTACAGTAATTTTTACAAACAACGCAAATTATCAGATCAGAATTTCCGCGTTTATTTTGTTATGCATTTTATTGTCTAAAAAAATTTATTGTGATATTTGCTGCGGATCAAATAGTCAAAAAGTGATTTTTGTTGGGTACATACAATATCTTACAAAACCCCTAGAGTTTATCTATTGACTAATACCCAGAGCATACTGAAATTATGGAGAGAACACTTCTCCAGCCGTCGTCTGCTAAATGGCACTGAAAATATAATACCAGGTGATGGTGAACCCTATTCCTCAGTCGATGACGATAGAGCAGATGTTCCATTGCCCGACTATGAAGAGGTTCGAATAGCAATTACCTGCCTGAAGAACAACAAAGCGGCGTGGGCCGATGGATTGCCGGCCGAGCTATTCAAATACGGCATCGCAGAATTGATAAAGAGCAGATATAAGAGCAGAGCATAGAGCATGCAACAGCTTCTTTGTGGAGTATGGCCGGCTGATTGAAATTTCGGTGTGCTCTGTCCAGTCCACAAAAAGGCCTGGAAAATCAACAACCGACAAGATATTCAGCATGCGTCAAATCTTGGATAAGACCCGTGAAAGGAGGATCGAAAAGGAGGTGCCTTTATGACGTTATGTCTGAATTTGGTATCCTTGGAGAACTACTACTGAAATGAGCAATACCAAAAGCTTTGTCAGGATCGAGAGGGATCGCTCCAAAACGTTCGCTATCAAGCGAGGTTTCAGACAAGGCGACTCTCTATCATGCGACTTTTTCAATCTGCTCTTAAAAAAATAAGTCGAGCTGCAGAGCTCGGCATAAATTTCTACAAGAGTGTAAAACGGCTGTCCTACGCCGATGACATCGATATCATTGGCTATAACAGCCGCGCCGTTAGTGCCGTTTTCTCCAGGTTGGACAAAGGAGCGAAGCAATAAGATGTGGTAGGCGAGGCCAGGACGAAGTATCTCCTGTCATCAAAGAAATAGACTCCGCACTCGCAACTTGGCTCCCTCGTCACTTTTGACAGTCCGACCTTTGATGTCGTAGAGAATGTCGTCTATGTTGGAACCAGCATTAACAGCAACAACAACGTCAGCCTCGAAATCCGAAATATAACGAAGATTAACTCTTGCCAACAGGTGCTACTTCGGACTTTGTAGGCAATTAAGTAATAAAGTCCGAATTCTTCAAGTCATTCATCATCCCCGTTCTGCTATACAATACTGTTACGAAATTTCGAGAGGAAGGTTTTACGAAAGATTCTTGTTCCTTTGCGCATTGGTGACGGCGTATGCTGCAGTCGATGGAACTGTGAGCTGTGAGTAAGAGATATACGACGGCATTGACATACTTGTAGTTCAGCGAATTAAGAGACAGCGGCTACGCTGGCTAGGTCATGTCGTTCAAATTGACGAAAACACCGAAGCTCTGAAAGTATTCGACGCAGTACGAAGCCGGGAGAATTAGAGAAAGAGGAAGCCTTCCGCTCAGTTAGAAACACCAAGTGGAGAAGGACCAGGCTACACTTAGAATCTCCAATTAGCGCAAACAGCGAAAAGGAAGAGCGCTCGGCGCGCTGTTGTATGCTCGGCTATTACCACGTAAATGGTGTCCACGCCAGTAAAAAAGAAGATTTTTTTTTTAAGTATATTATTTCGTTAAAAGTGTGGCAACTCTAAAATGCGTAAAATATTCAAATTTTCCTTTCCTTAGCTTTAGCGTAAAAATATTCTCTCAACATCATGCACAGAATTAGGTTAAACTTACTCTAGACTAACTCCATAATGGCTCAAATGGAGTAGTTGCGAAGTAGTTAATATGTATGTATATGCCCAGCAGAGTATCTCATTCTAGAGTGGCTAACATGGTTCGGAAAAATATTTTAAATGAGTTGCGTCATTAGTAGTGGGGACTGCAACCACGAACTTCAGCGTCAACCTAAACTCAAGAGGCTAAGGGTGTCAATCACCAAAAATACAAATAAGTGACTAACTATCAAGATGACTGTAAATTATTTTGCCAGAGAAAATAACGCAAAAATTTGCAACATGCATACGCTCAGCTCAACATAATGAAATTGGCAAATCTAGCACAAGCGGGTCACGGTGTCGAACAGGCGCACGAAATGTGTGGCATGCAACCAATAAGCAGCTAGTCCTTATGCAGTTCTTAGTGCATTACTCACATACATGTATACATAAGTATGTAGAGATGTATTTCTAATTTTTTTATGCAACTGTCGAGGCAGCACATTGTGGCATGCGTCAGCTAATAGTCACTGGCGCCAGGCATGTTGTATACCAACGGGTCACATTTCCATGCCGCGACCATATGACACAGCAAACTAAGTGCTAATAATGAGGCAGTCAGCCAAAGAACAATAACAACTACCATGTTAATAACTATAAGGCGTCGCGCCGTCGGTTGCATTAATAATACTACAAGCACGTGGCAGCACTGCCACATCACCGGTGCCACGAGCGCTGCTTTTGCAATGCCACAAGTCATGCACCTGCATGCGGCCCACGAGAGTGCGGCAAGCGGCAACTGGCAACTGGCAAATGCCAATAATCAGCCGCTTCCTACACCTTGCAACATTTCTGTCATTGCAACTGCCAACAGCCAGCAAAGAGGACCGTCGACGATCAACGACGCGCTGTTGCAACGCTCACTGACTTCACTGACTTGGCTGACTTGGCCGCCTCGCATTTGCCAGCGCTCACGCCAGAAATTTGCATTGCCCATGTGGGCGGCTGCACGTCAAGGCAGTTGGTTGGGCGGACAGGCTGTCAGGTGGTGAGTGTCATATGACTCGCATGCTGCCACACCCTTTAGGAGGTTAAACCACGAATTAGTAAGGTAAATATAGTTAATGTGTTCTTTCAAGTTATAAGCGTAGGTAGGTATGGATGTATGCATTTTGGTGGCACGTCAACTTTGTGTGGCAATGTGGGACTTTTGGGAGTTAGCGAAGCGTGGCATGTTGACTTCCAAAAGAGTCGACATATTATAGTTTCTGCCGAAAAGGATAAACAATCAAATTGAGAACCGAAAGATGGCTGGCGTCTCAGAAGTTTTCGCAATCAATGGAAAATACTGTGGAGCAAAGCTATAGGAACGGGCTAGTTACTGATATCCAGAATTTTCAATTAAAAGTTGAAGATTTGGAGACAGAATGAGAATGAGTGGAACCCGAATGTGCAGAGTCCATAAACATTAGTCGCTGAATCGTGTGTTCTGATTCCCTTTCCTTAGGCATTGTTGTTTTGACAGTGAACCACAAGCGGTAATCAATATCAACTCCTCGCAAACACCTCATTTATTTACCGTTGGTTGCTTTTGTAGCGGGAGAAAACATTCCCCATAAAACTTTCAGGAACGGTGCCGAGTTCACAGTCCGAGTACAGGTCCGTTTTTGTTACGTAGACCCAACGGTGGTGGGATTGTATTCGACTGCCAGTGACGACTCGCCATACTAGTTATCGGACTAATACTATCACTTCTTTTTAATGAGCTCGGTGATACTTTAGATAAGAAAAAATTATGCATACAACACCAGTCTTTATTCAGACTGGGGGATCTTACTGATAATTTTGTCTTTCAAAATCGATATTTATAAAGAGATTGTATGTCGATTGAAAATAGACCAATCGCATCAATTATCCACTTTAAGAGCAGATAGGCTCGCTATCAATTTCAGTCATACTTCTTCAAACGAGTTTAAAAAACTTAAATGAAAGTTAATTTCATAAGCTCTCAGTGGCACCCTCACCAGTCGCGTCTACGTTCTGAAAATTTGGTTAAACTAAAGCCCTTAAATACTTATCCTGATAACTCATCTCTTTTTAACAACATTAAGGACTTATATAATGGACTCGTTAGCAAAGTATTATAAAGTCACGAAAGTAGTTACTGAACTGTCTTCCTCGAGACAACAGAATGGAAGTATTGAGGAAGAAAAATAGCTATAAACCAACGATCGAGAGTTTTTGGACTCAAGGGAGATCTGCAACTATCAGATTGGATATTTTTGATTATTGTATTTGAATACCTCCGCGAATCTTGGAGAATTGTATAACACCAAACCGCACCTTTTGTGAAATTTGCAACTCTCAGAGCTGTTTGCCGGCGGGAAAAGCCATAAATTCCTTTGTAGAATTGTCGCTGAATAAGGAAGTCAAAACTTCAGCTTTACTGAGTTTTAAAACGAAGATAGTTTTAGTTTTTTGTTAGGAACTCATGTAAGTTTAAAGCAGTTTTCTAGCTCTAATGAAGATTCTCTGGACATTAGAAAAAAGATTCGAAAGAAAATTATTTTACTCGTAGGATCATAAATAAGTCTTAGAAAGTCCTCAGGCTCTAGTAAAAATACTCTAAGCTTCAGAAAAGTGATTCAAAAAGAGATAATTTTGTTTTGGGAACTCAAGTAAGTCTTAAAACGTCCTCCGGTTCTAGCGGAAATCGTCTGAACTTTGCAAAAGCAATTCGGAAGAAGCTAACTTTATTCGTAGGATCTGAAGTGGGTCTTAAGAATTCCTCACGATCCAGTGAAGATCATCTGAAAAAGTGATTTGAGTGAAAATTTACTATAGGTAAATTTACTATAGAATCCCGAGTAATATTTAAGAAGAATTCGAGGGTTCTCAGTTCAGATCATCGTTGGACCGCAGTAGTCAAAGTGATTTAGATTTTTTTAAAGCAGTCAACAGCAAATCCTTAGTAGCTGAAGTGCAGCCAAAATAACTGCCATTTTCGAAATGAGTTTGTCTGTAAGAATGTGTGCCGTCTACCGGTGCCGTCTACCGGTATTTCCAACCAAAGTCGCTGCATGGCACTTAGGTGCTATCGCAGCAAATTAGTTAAAGGTCCTAATCAGTGCAATTTTAAATGTTGCATGTTGCCACATGCCAGTGGTATGTGGCATGCGGTATGCGGCATGCGGCATGCGGCATGTTGTAGATTTGTTGTTCATGCGGCTGAACAACTTTGTTTCCGAATACCGTTGAAAAGCTATCAAGCAAACGCCAACGAAAGCCGTTGATGAGGTAATTTTTTTAATGAACCGAAATTATTGCAGATCGTAAAAAATGGCGCACCAAGCGGCGATATGGCGAGCGATAAAGTACGTGAGGACACACTTCCACACATGCACACACATATACAAGCATACAAACAGAGTTGAAAGCAGTGCACTTGCTGCCTATGTGCATATATGGTGAGGTATGTGGTGCTGCATGCCACACGCGCCGCGACCATAAACGAGCTGAAAATGCGCTGACTATCGTAATAATAAAAACCAACAGCCACAACAACAACAAACAAATAATAAAACCCACAAAAGCGATAACATCGCTGGGTGCTTTTGCTCCTATTGTTGTTGTGTGTTTTTGTTTTTCAAGTCATATGGCAGTTGTTGTTGTTTAATATGCAACTGTATTGTTTTATTATTATTGCATTTAATGGCATACCATGCCATACTCGTGCATGCAATTAAATGGCAGAAGTGGCGACGCGTGTTCGGCAAGTACGAGCGCCAGTATGAGTATGAGTACGAGTATATGTATGTTTGTATGTAACTCTTGTATATTAGTGTGTTTTCGGTATGTGTATTGCCGCATTTTTCTATAAATAACACTAGTAATTATGCTGGAGTAAACAAGTCAGCATTTTTAGCAATTTTACTCGTACGAAATACCACACGAAAGGATCTCTGCAACAACAACAATACATATACGAAGAGGGTACAGTAGAGCTGAATGTTGAAGACTACATAATAAAAATAGAAAAGGAAGAAATTTGGCGAAAAGTAATGTTTAAGGAATATTATTTGTTGTTCCTTGCTAAAGTTGCCAGATTTTTTGCATTATTACTTTGTATTCTCTTATCTTTAATACATTATATAAGCAATAGGCGCTAAAGGTGCAAAATTTTTCAATTTAGTGGCTTTTTAATACTTATTTGCTAAGCGAAGCTGTAGGTACGTTTTTAATAAGGTATGTGTCTCCGCTTAACCCTTTGATCTGACATTTAGCGGAGTTTCAAACCTTTATTTTCATAAATTTTGCTCACAACCAAGAAAAATCAAATAGCAAAAATTTTAACTTCATTTGCACTGAAGTTTATAAATCCAAAAGATTCCAGACAAGAACTAAACTTTAAACGATCATTTTTAATGACAATCATATTCTTTAGTGGTTCTAGGTGAACAATTTATTCCGATATTAGACCGCAATAATTCAATAACAAAATAAAAGAGTTTTCCATACAAGGATTTGATTTTGATCGATCAGTTTGTATAGTATAATAGCTATATGTGGCCTCAAAAAGTTTGTTCGAATATTCTGCCGTTGATTTAGTGAAAATATCTCGTCAAATAGAAAAGTTTCTCATACAAGAACTTGATTCTGATCGATCAGTTTGTATAGAACTTATATTTTCTTATATTTTGTAGCGTTCTAATATCGGCGGTTTCAACAATTGAACATTTTCGATACCCAAAAACCGGAGAATAGTTCGTACATGGAAGGGTAGATAGACAGATATACCGCCAAACGGACGTGGCAAAATATATCAAGCTAGTTTAGAGTCACCGACATTTTCTTCTAAGTCTTCATGGAATAAAAAACGATATGAAAAGTAAGTAAATATTTCTAAATTTTCAGTGCAAACTACAAAGTAAAACTTTCGGTAGCGTTAAAAGAACTCTATGAACTTGACTGAAGCTTGTTGTTGTTATATCAATAACATCTCATTTGGAAGAGTGAGTTCTGAGGTACGAGAATTCGTGAAGATTTTCAATCCAGACATAGAAATTGTTAGGAGCAATCACATGATTTAGTATTCTGCAAATTGAATTGAAGATTCGAACAAGTGGTTCACCGCAATTTCCACTTGAATCTAATTACCCTCCTTAATGCAAAGAAAACGGACTCTTGGCCAAAACAGGCTCTGTCATGAATCTTTCGAGACAAAGTTTAAATGTTATTAGTAATGTTAAAAGTTATACAGCATCGCGTCTTAAGACCACTATGAAATAGAAAAGGCTGCAACAGATTTTTTTTTCTCTCAACTGTTCTGTACTGCCAACGTAGAGATAGGATATGGAGTGCAATATGTGTTTTAAGCTTTATAACTCTTCCGAAATGTTGCAAACGTTTTTGTGTACAAACACAAGAATAACACGGAGCTTTTTTTTTAATATGGATCCGTAGACATTATTGGAATTGGTTTTCAAATAAAAGACCACGATTTTCCATGGTTTTTGTTTAAACTTTTAAGTAGTCGTTTGAAATTATCAGATGGAATTCAATCGAGCATATACCTCAATACCTTTTAAGACTGGCAATATATAGCAAATTATATATCTGATTAGACCAGTTAATGTGATACATACCAGTCTTTGTTCGATTCGCCATCCTTTAAAAGCAACTAATCTACAATTTGAGGGGAGCTCTAAGAACAACCCCAACGGCGACTCTTGAACTGGTGCTAAACCAGCCACCTTTAGACCTCTTCGTTGAAAACTGCGCAACGAAATTGGCGACTACTGGTGGCAGGAGAATTTACATATAAAACCTTAGAGCCTAGCTCGGTGTTTAATAGCGGTCGGGCAAACACCAATTACATTATCCCAGTTTTCAACTGGGAAAGTACGTTCAAAATAAACATAAGAAAATATGACACTCTAAACATCTATATGGCTGAAAAATCAATAATGAAGTTGTAGTGGGAATATACTGTCCAGAGTTAGGCATAAGGCAGCCTTTTAAGTTGCCGGAATACCAGTATATTTCAAGCTGAAGTATTTGCTATTGCGAAAGTCGCGGAGCTGGCCTCTAATGCACTTGCAGGCAATTCCAGAGCCAACATCTACGTATGGCGTATCATTCTTGGGAAGCAGGGTAGCCCTTTTGCTGGTGGCCAAGCCACAAAGGCATCGAGGGGAAAGAAATATTGCACGAGATGGTCAGAATGGTGTGTGGAAAGCCATTGAAAGACGATCTCGATAGAAGCATGTTAAATAAAAACAAAACCTGTTGGAGAGCGTTACCTGGGCGCAAAGCTGCAAAAGCAAACCTACAAAAGTCATGTCGGTAGATCGAAAGTGCACAAAATTCTTATCGGCACTTGATAGAAGAAACTATAGGAACAAAAAGAGAATGTTAACCGCTCACTGTGGCGCCACATGCCTGAAGAATGAGGCTGAAGGAACGAGAAGACTGCAAGGTACCAGGGAAACAATGGATCATCTCTTATGCACTTGCCCAGCATTGTCATTGACACGCCTTAAGCATTTGGGGTCCTTATGGCATGATACACTGAAGGAGGTACCGAAGTCTGTTAAAATTCCTAAAGAGTGACTACTCCTCTTCGACCTAGCAACTGAACTCCAGCTGGTAACGCAAAGGCCCAAAACTGTATGGCTTATTGGCAAAACAGATTAACCTAACCAACCTCGATTTTGCCTTGCCTCTCCGTCTATCCGTATATACGTGAACTATTCTCTCAGTTTTTGAGATATCGCGTGAAATTTTGCAAACGTATTTTTCGCCGATATCCAACAACTATAGCTTTTGGCTGTCATACAAACTGAACGATCGAAATCAAGTACTCGTATGGAAAATTATTTATTTGAAAAAGCTTTTCAGACCGAACTACTACATACATATATCACATAGCAGAGATAGAAAAGGGCCGATCAAAATTAAAATAAATGTCATTTTCAAACCTCAATGTTATAGAAACTGCAGCTGTGGAGGTTATTGAAGCTTCGTTGCAACAGAAGTTATCGTTTTTATACTCTCGTAGCAAAGTTGCTAAAGAGAGTTTTATAGTTTTGTTCACATAACGGTTGTTTGTAAGTCCTAAAACTAAAAGAGTCAGATATAGGGTTATATATACCAAAGTGATCAGGGTGACGAGGAGAGTTGAAATCCGGATGTCTGTCTGTCCGTCCGTGCGTCTGTTCGTCCGTCCGTGCAAGCTGTAACTTGAGTAAAAATTGAGATATCATGATGAAACCAGGTACAAGTATTTCTTGGCTCCATAAGAAGGTTAAGTTCGAAGATGGGCAAAATCGGCCCACTGCCACGCCCACAAAATGGCGGAAACCGAAAACCTATAAARTGTCATAACTAARCCATAAATAAAGATATTAAAATGAAATTTGGCACAAAGGATCGCATTAGRGARGGSCATATTTGGACGTAATTTTTTTGGAAAAGTGGGCGTGGCCCCGCCCCCTACTAACTTTTATGTACATATAGCCATGTCAACCAAACTATATGGAGTCGTTTCTTTTAGGCATTTCCATATACAGCTGTCTCTTATACACATCTAGATGTGTATAAGAGACAGATACAAAGGTTATGTTGAAAATCACTAAAAGTGCGTTAACCGACTAACAAAAAACGTCATAAACACTAAATTTTATGGAAGAAATGTCAGAAGGAGGCTGCATCCAGGCTTTTTTTTTAATTTAAAATGGGCGTGGCGTCGCCCACTTATGGACCAAAACCATACCTCAGGAAGTACTCGACCGATTTCAATGAAATTCGGTATATAATATTTTCTTAACCCCCTGATGACATGTACCAAATATGGGTGAAATCGGTTCACAACCACGCCTGAAATCTCGATTATCACTTTATCATGCGAGAGTATAAAATGTTCGGTGACACCCGAACTTAGCCCTTCCTTACTTGTTTTTTCTTGGTTTCCAAATATTTTCTGAACTTCAATGGGAAACTGTGCGAAATCGCCGACAAAGCCTCATTTGGCGCAAATGTTCACTTTGCTCATCGTTGCCACACAATTATGTTTTCAAATGCCTCGACACAGACAAACATACTCGACTGTATAAATTTATGAGTTCAATTGGAAAAGCATATTGATACATGGATGTATTGTATGTGTGTGTGTGTGCCTGGCGTTTATGAAAAGTGATGAAAATGCGCGGCAGATAAATCAACCTTAGCCTCAATTCGCCGCTGTAATAGCCATTGGTGGTGGCGGTGTTTGGCGGCTGGCGTCTGGTTGTTGCTGCCTCGTAGCAATAGGTAGACAGTTAGACATACGCACACGCAGACGGCGCGTACATGACGTGCGACAGCCAGCACATGTTGTACTTGTCAACAATTTTTCGATCTTTGCTGATTTCATAATTTACGCGCTTTTCGCGCAACAAACAGACGATGTGCGTATACAAAGGTGCTTATATCTCTGTATGTATGTTTGGGTGTGTGAGTATTGCCATTTACAAAAGTATTGTTTAGTTATGCATTAGCAGATCGGTACGTTTTTGGGTCAAAAAGCAGCTTTAGTGGTTTTCAATACTAGTTGGATTGTTTTGGTGGAAAAACAGCCACAACAAAAAATTGCTTTTGCACATATACATAAATAAAATTGTTGTAGTTCTATTAATTATTCAAAGAAGAGGGCTGATTAAAAGTGTAGACGATCGTGAAGACTGATGTCATATTCTTCATGATAGACTTTCCCTACTCCATGAAGACTTTTTCATCATAGATTCTACTATGTCATGAAGCCTACCAAGAACTTCTTCTTCATCATACGTTTTTCTCATCATACACTTTCCTTATTTATTTATTTATTAAATGAAAAATAATAATATAATTATTATCTTACAGAGCACTAGCTGCCAGGGCTTACGGCTTATACACTTTCCTTAGATCGTGAAGAATACTAAGAACCATATCCGTTATCACAGGATTTCTTTAAGCCGTGAATATGCCAAGAACCATAGTCTTCTTCTCAGGTTATCTTCTTAAGTTGTGGAGACTAACAAGAACTACATTCTTCCCACAGACTTTCCTGTAGACTATCAAACATATTCTTCATCATACGATTTCCTTAACATACCTTCGCTTAAGTCTTGAAAATTACCTACAAGCATGCCCTTCTTCATATAATTTGATGTGAAGACTACCAACTAGATTTCTATAATCTTGTAACATGCTGCCATAGAATATAATAGCTTTGTTCATCTAAAAAATTGGACCATGGGAATGCCCTCTTTTACGTTAAGTCACATATCTCGAGACCAGTTCGATCGATTTCAAATTTGGTATGTGACACTCCTCTGACATTAAAGTGTGAAAAACGGCGAAATCGAACTACAGCCACGCCTACTTCCCATATAAGATTCCGTCTGATGATTTTCTTTCGAGTGTTCAAATCAAGAAGCCATTAATGTACGAAGTAGTATGTCTTCTTATGACCAAAAATTGTACAAATCCAACAAAAACTGTTTAAGCTCCTAGGTACCGAATATTTAAACCCCAGTACCTGTATTTGACAATGCTGAAGTTAGAGCTTTTGGTATTAAAAACTGATTTCAAAAGATCCAAACAAGCCATTACGAAAATATGGAGTAAGTGTAATAGATACTTCGGTATGAGTACTACAACACATATCACCCGATTAAGAGTATGATATATTCTCGTAAATAAGATGGATATAGGACTAGGACTTATTTCACAGGTCTAAGTAGGTCAGAAAACCCGTACAAACTGCGAACTCAGCCGGTTATAATCGGAAGTATCAGTAAAAAAGTAGTGACGACCACAAATACATTTGATCCTCAACTGTGTTCCAGTCGATCGAGGTCCAATTGAATCTTTAAATCGGATAACGCCTTTCAACAAAGATAGGTAAAGGAATGCTATAAAACCATATCTAAATGAATTTGTAGTCATGCCAAATAAAGCAAACGCAACGAGATGCAAATCGCTAATGAAGTCGATAAATTTTTAAAGCGGATGTTTGCTTCGGATGAAAAGAGAGTCAAACGAAACCGGTCGTGGTCGACCGTTAGTGTCCAGACACGACTCTTTTACATGTGGTTCAAGCAGCTCACGACTACCGGTCTTTGACCAAGTATCCTCTTGGTAGCCAAAGAATATCCGTTTCAAGGCGAACTAAAGTGACAAGACGAACCATCCCTCCCGAGGGTTGCGCGCTGTGTTTGGACCCGCCATGTGAAAAACGTCCTCAATGAAAAGGACGGATACACTCCAGGACAACTTTATTGACTGCGCAGAAGACAGTTTGAAGAAACAAAACTATACGCTAGATCTTCGGTCCAATCTTCTGTAATAGATTTTTTGTCAAAAAAGTTTGTTCATAACCTGCCACGGTCATCTAAAATCCAACGAAAATTTTCACGCAGTCGCAGTCGCACGAAAGCTATTGTAATGTACTCAGACATTTGCCGGTTTACGTCATCACATTTCCCAAATGGACGAGCGCTATCCACCGGCCATGCTGACGCGTTCAAGAGATGACGTTGTAGCTTTTGCATTTTTGCATTCCTATTTTTGGATTTTGCATTTCAACCGAATAACTGAATATGGCGTCCGACGGTAGGCACTCAATATAGCTTTTCTGCAATGACGCATTGGACACTGCCTAAGATGGACAAGCCGTTGCCTTATTGCCACTAAGCCCACTAAGGCTGCGGCATATGGCTAGCGTTCTCAGAAAGACTATGACGCATCATAAACTAAAATTGTGGGGCTTACCTTATTGGCTCGATAATAACTTGCGCATTTTATTGAATGCAGTATTCAATATTTTCACACACACACGCACACAGACAGGCAGCCGCACACACAGCGAACTTGCCGAGTTGTTCATTCATAAAATGCATGCGTTCGCCCGCCCCACCCACTCAGTCCAGCGTAATTTCGCACTCAGAGCGAGCGCCAACCCATTGTTGTTGTTATTATTATTGTTGTTTTAGTTTTCTTGTTTTTCGCTTTGCGTTGAAAGAGGAAATGCGGCAACTGTGTTGCCTACATACTTAATCAACTTGGTCACTGAGCTGAGTTCCGTTGCGCTTCCGTTGTGGCGGCCTGCGTGTGGAAGTTGCAAAGGGCGCACGTTCTTCCATAAGAAGTGGAGTATGTGGCAGTAGACGTTGTTGAGGTGGCAGCTGTAATACTGTATAAAATATGTGTCGGAAGCGCCGGAAATTCAATTCGTCGTTTGTGGCGTTGCTTGGTGTGGCGCGTTTGCAAATGAAGCAGAACCAATTATGGTTGATCGAAATGAATGACGGCGATTGGCGGCCGGGAAGAGGGGGTCTAGTAATAAATGCAAAAATTACTGTATTTTATTTTCAGTTTTTTCGCTAGCTTTGGATGGGAATATACCGCTCACGACATGGAATGAATTCGTACTTTGGTAGTACGGATGTTATCTGAGGGATTCTTAGATTTCGGTAACTCTATCATTATCTTGAAAGCTATTAAGATGTACAGGTATGGCACCTATCTCAGAGAGACGAGATTTCGGAAGCGCGAGTATGATATCGACAGCTGTCTTTGTATAATATAATAATAAGGATCCGCACTTCCAATCTACTGGGCCTTGCTACTATTCTCAACCCATAGAAACATATGTTGAAGAAACCATTAGCCCATAGAGCCGGTTAAAGCTGTTATGATCTTCTATTTGTGGATTAAACTAAAGCTACGTGGACTAGGAAAACGAAGTATTCAAACTGTTTTTGAAGGCAAACAACCTCGTCCAAGGAAAGTAGAATACAACAACTATCCCTCTAAGCGCAAAGCCCACGGCTATATTCTCGGATCAGTATCGAAATAAAAATTGGATACATGAGAAAAGTAGCTTCTTAGTATTTCTTCAGCGTAAGGAAGAGCAAAAAGATAAGTTTATCTGGACGGAGATGATTTACAACCGGTAAATCCACCTACAGCCATCGAAAGTAAAGGCTGTTTTGAAATCCCTCCGTGATGATCGAGATAACTTGGATAAACTAAGCAAGATTAATAATATATGTTTAAAATTGGAGCCATCAATGATGGCAGGGTTTTCTTTGTGTTCTCTCCCAGTGAAGCTTATCTGCCTTACCAACGTCTGTAGTGCCGAAGACGGTGTAGATTTATTAGGTTCAGACAAGATCTTCATCCAATATCCTTAAAAACTCACTGTTATACGTAGCTGTAGCCGTGGATATTATTAATCGTACGAGGAGAAAAACTTAGAGAAAACACCGATAGATTAAAGAAGTTCGCTTAAGATATTCATTCAATACCCTTAAGAACTTACGGTTATCTCGAACCGCTGAAGCCGTGGATATGACGAATCGTACAAGGATTAAGACTTACAGAAAACACCGACAGATTAAGACAGTTCGCTCGAGATCTTCATTCAATACCTTTAAGGACGGTTAGAGGTAGATGAAGCTGTGGATATGATACATCGTACGAGGAGAAAAACCCAGAAAAACACCATAGGTCAAAGAACTTCGCTTAAGATCTTATTCTTAGAGGTTACTGAACACTCCGATTTCGCCTTCATACTACACTTCCAAAGGTTTACTTTGTTCGAATATATTCTATTCCTACTTAATCTAATTTGTTTCCTTTATGCGGGGTATACATCTCTTTCACTGAAATCTTCCCATCTCCTGTAACGTGTCAATTGGCACAGCACTTACGTAGGCTTGCTTATCTACACCTAGGAAGTTAGCGTCCCGCTGTAGTCGCCGTGGCGACCATCACCCACGGTAGCCGCCAGAAGCCAACAGGAAGTCGTAGCCTTAGTATTTAAAACATCGTCTGCTGTTCTTTAGCAGTCATTTTCGTTCCGTTTTGTTTCGACGTTCTTTTGTTGCGCCAGTCGGCAGCAGTGGCGTTGGATAAGTGCGCGCTGCACCCACAAGACCGTCGTGATAAATGAAGTAATTTGTAATTTGCGACAAGGAAATCTCACTGTAATTGCTCTCATTGCATTAATTCATTTGGTCTCGCTGCCGCGCCCGCTTTCGATTTGCCTTTTATGCTTGATATTTTCGCTGGCCTTTTTTTGTTCATATTTATTTTGCTTATTACCACTATTGTTATTGTTGTTGCGGCCGCCGTTGGTTCCTGCTCTTATCAATTATGCACACGAGCGGTCTGGCCGGCTTTTATGCAATAATCCATGTGTGGATCCATTTCGGGGGGCACGAATTAATATTTTGCTTGCTACGTGCACTCCGTTTGGACATGTGTAGATCTACACTTACATATTTATTATACATAACACATTCATCGTTAATGAGATTTATGCTCTGCCTTCGTTTGATGTGCCATAATTAATCTGTTTACCCGAAATATATACATATTTATACTCCTCTATGGTATGTACACCCACACAAAACTATAACGTATAAGCGTTCTCGCCCACCTTTGCTTAATGATATCTCTTTTACTTCCGTGTTTGCGCAATTTGCAACAATAATTAATTATATTTGTTGTTATAGAAGAAAAAAATCTTTGATACAGACACATGTGCTCAAAGTGCAGCTGCAAATACAGGGTGACTCAATGAGAACACTTTAATCATTGAGTATTCAGGGTACCAGTCTTTACATACAACACTCGGTATCTTGAGCTGAAAAAAGTTCTTCTTTCTTCATTGAAAGAATCAATCAAATTACCTAGAACATTCATGGGTCAGCCTATCGGTCTCCAGCGCATTCCATATCCAATGCTGGACATACAAAAAAAAAAAAAAATTATTTCGCACATCTATCTCAGTTGACAGGTCAGAACGAAACGGACTTCAACTGTATATACAGGCAGAAGACTCCAGAAACCCTTGGAGTGTCAAATAGTTTGAAGATGAGAATATGGAAGCATTAATCGATGGGAATTAGAACTTAGGTCGCATATGAAGTGCAATTTTGGAGATTTCTCACTGTTATTACGTAAGCCGGGTAGACCAAACTACGACGTACTCGACTTCATTTATGTACAGCAGTCTCCATTAACGTCTTGGACGATCAAATAGTTTGAGAAAGATGAGGAACTAAAAGCATCACTCGATTAAGATTGGAAATTGAAAGCTATATGAATTGATAACAAGAGACGCTGGTAGACAATTTTGCAGGTAAGAGAGAGCTGTTGGAAGCTACAAAAAGAAAACCAAGCAAAGACAAAATCGAAAATGCATGACCAGAAGATAATGTATAATGTATTTGTCGGAATCAGAAAGAGATACTCTCATATAAGCTTTTAAAACCGGGCAAGACCAGTAGCTGGGACCAACACGACCAATTGAAGCGAACGATTGCCGATGAACTCTCAGATTTAACAAGTAAATTTGAGGCAATAATTTTGCATCATGTCAACGATCAGCCACATGTTGCAAGACCGGTTAAATACTATTTAAAGGTGGCAAGTTTTGCCTCACCCATCATTTAGTTCGGACTCTAACTCTACTGACTACCATTTTGATACAGAACGCTTTATCTCAAATACGGTTCGGATCAGAAAAAAAAAAAAAAAAAATCGTGGCTGCAAAGCCACCACAGCTCTTTTGGGAAAGAATCCAGAAAATAAAAATGGGCAAATGCTAAAACTTCAGATAGGCAATACTTTGAGTGATTTTCTGATATAACTGTTGACCGTTTGAAAAGATAATAATATTAATGTTAGGTAGTGATAACAAATCGGTTCGTTTATTGCCATCTCAATCAATGCCAGCTGAAGGATTTTTAATCGAACTTTATTGCTTTGAAATTTTCGAGGCTTGTGATTGATCGGCAAGTAATCATAAGAACTACTAACCTGAGCTTTTTGGTATGAATTAATGGTATATATTGGCTTTTAGTAAACTTATCGAACCCTCGGCACCTACGGACGCTATTAATTCTTGAGCTCGATAAATCTTTGCGAACTCTGCGGGCCTCTGATCGTCGATGAGTTCTTTAATTTGATCTCTTTCCTAATTTAATAAAAAAAATAGTTAGGGATACCCTGCTGTGGAGTTTAGTGTGAAACTCGGAATCCACTGGTGCTGGCTTTGAGAACAGTTGAGAAGTAAAAGTTATTATCTCTAGTTAAATTTGAAAGTTAATTACTTCGATCTAACTATTTTGAGGGTTTATGTATCTTCGTTTGCGAACATTATTTTCGAGAAACACTTCGTTTGAAACTTTACATTATCGAACCAAAAATTCGTTTCTAAGAAAACACTTTACCAGAGTAACTCGTATTACATAGTATTGGTCTGTGGGTAAATGGTATTGAGCTTGTTTTCAAGGAGGAGTCGCAGTCAGGGAGGACGACGATATGGGTTTCGGTCTCTTCGACTAAACAGCTCAACTCTCAAGTTGATACTGAGTTCACTCTAGCTTGTATTACAAATTATTGATAACTGGTGGGTAGGTATATGACTTTAAACTATTGGGAGATCTCTATTAGCCTTTGGTTTTAAGGTTTATGTGAAACACCATCCATGACATTGAGTTCGCTTTCAGAGTTGAACTCTTGAAGTCATTGGACTCAAGTTGATGAAGTTACTCTTCTTCCAAGACTCGAGTTAAAATAGTGACATTTAATCGTAGCTGGGATGTGAAGGAAGGTGGTGATATAGCATATTAGCTCGAATATGAACATTATTTTTCTGACAGTTTAAAATAAGACTTTTTTTAAAGAATCGTGAGGGTTTTTGGTCTTAAATCATCACTAATAAAGAAACCCGAATAAAGGCGATGGCAGGAATGTTCCCTGGTTTATTTTAGGGTTCCACTTTATCACGGGCTCAGTTGCTTTTGTGTTCGTTTGCGGTATTCTTCTTGAAAGAGACACCTAGCCTAGATCCACCAATAAAGAAGAGGTGTTCAAAGCATCGCGAGTATTCAGAATTTGAGAAAACTCCTCATAAATGTTTAAACTACGAATGCAGTCTGGTTTTCGAAACCATTGTATATCGCACCTCCGAATTTGTAGCTCAACAGCGCATTTGTGGCTTTGCTTGGGTGGCGCAAAGCGTTTACCCATTCATGTCGGTATCAACGCTTTGGAAAATCACACTACGTGCAACACGTCAGAGCAGAGCCCAACCGCCCCACTACCCCACCGCACTGCAACGTTCGTATTTGATTTCATTGAAAGACAGCGACTCTTTGCGACGCGACGCGACGTTTCGACTTTGTTTTGGTTTCATTTTCACTTTGCGCGCTTTGTCGTGTTGGTGTCGGTGGTGTCGCTGTGTGTTGATCTTTGTTTTGACTGCTGTTTCGCATTGCGGAACTGTTTCTGTTTTAGCCACACACATTAGACTCGGTCCAAAGTCCAAACAGTGAACAGCAGCGACGAGAAGAGCGCGCTCGGCACCGGGTGTGAAGCTTGAGGCAGTCAAGGTGGTTGCGGACTGGCTTCGGTGTCGCTTGGCTGCACCGAAAGCTGTTAAATTGCAAAAATCATCAGCAACAACAGCAACAACAATGACACCATTTGTATGTGCCATAGTCAGCAATAAATAGTGGCCCACAACAACAACAACAACAACAACGGCAATAAAGCAGCTCGAACACAAGCTAAAAATAACACTAGGCAAATCGTTTCGCGTGTGTGTGCATGTGTTAGTGTGCGAGTGTATGTGCCCGTGAGGTGCGTGTTTTTATGACTTGCGTGTCTTTGTTTTCGTGGCGCATTCCAACAACAGCCGTCCAAGCCTCCCTCTCTATCCCCTCACTGGTGCAATGAGATATTCGCTCTCACGCCCCTCAGCCCCCACGCCCCCCCGACTTCGGTGCCTGTTTGTGTTTTTACGCGCTTAGTTTTTCAATTGACTGCCATTGTTGTTGTTAATGTAAGTGATTGCGGCGTTGTTGTTGTTGTGATGGTTGTCTAGTGTAGGTTTAGTTGTTGTTCTCGTTGTCGGCGTCTTTACAAGTCTGCTTTTATTATAATTTCGCAATATTATTGTTTTTTACTGTCTTAACAAGTAATAAAATAGTTTCATGACGTACTCCTCGCGGAGTCTTGCCTCCGATGTGGTGCACAATTTTTGCACTGTGTGATTTCATGATTATCATATGCAATTTTTTTTTTACTTCGCCCACTTTGTCGGCAAACAGTTTGCAGTGAGAAATATTAATTTGCAGTCGTTTTTTACTTTAAATTAAATTATTTCTCGAGCGCTCTACTTTTTCTCTCTTTTTCGTCTTCTTCGCGTTTTTGAACAGTCATACGATCAGGAGCGCTTTCAGCTGAATTGGTGGACTAAAATGCCGAAATTCATTCCGGCTCTAACTATGGTGTTAAAGAAAAATCTACAATTAAAGGTTTAATCCTTAAAAGGAGAATTCAGCCGGTTCGATCATTGATCTCGGTGAATGCAAATACTTGTAAATTATAGCAGCGATCACATTTGTCAGAAACCTGACTCGTTACACCTCTTCTCAGGACTCCAATGTATCCATCATCCAATGTAACGTTCGCTATAGTTTTCAGTGCCTCAGAAACTTTCACGATAACGATCAGGACTAGTCTCAGACTTTTGGCCATGACTGCGTGTTATAATAATTTTAGTAAAGAGATTGAAATTTCCTTTCCAAGATTCCCTATTTGATCGACATATGAATCTTATAAAATACGAATTACTCTCATCTCCACAGAATTCGTATAAAAGCTTTTCTCTATCTCTGTCTTTTTAATAGAAAAGGTGATCCATTTCCAGGTTCCCTACTTTTATTCAAAAGAAAACGCAGAAACCTTAAACTCAATGGAGAATGTTTACTATCATTCGAAGGAACATCTTTTTGCATTTATTTTTTGAAGATTATAACTTTAAAAGTTGGCCGCGTCTATGTCTCATCGGTTGAGTCCAATTTTCGATGAATCCTTTGAGCATTTCGACTGGTAACTGGCAAAAAACATGCGTTGTCTTTTGCTCCGAGGCCTGAATCGAAGCGGGCATAGGCTTTAGACTTTACACACAACAGCAACACTTTACAGCAAAAATTATAGCGATGTGATATCACATGATCTTTGGGCCCAATTGACCGGCCCAAAGCATTAAATTATCTGCTCACCGAAGTGTTCTTACAATAAATCCATTGATTGACACGATGTGTGGGAAGAGTAGTGGTTTTGTTGAAACCAAATGTTTCAGAGATCATGAGCTTCAATCAGGCATCAAATATTCAGTTATCATGACGCGATAACGGTCGCCGTTGGCGGTTACAATCTCATCGGCGTCATTTTTAAAGAAATTTTAAAGAAGAAACCACACTACATCGTTGTTTTTTATGAATGAAATGGCAGCTCTGAACATACCCAGATATTGGCCTCAGCGTGGAACAAAATTTAGCTCGAAAACGTCGGTTCTTCTTAGAACTCTTTAAGAGAAAATAGAGCGAAGTGTTAACGTTTGGAAAAGTCAAGCGGCTCCAGTTCTTGCACAAACTTTCAATTTAAGATCTCTAATCTCGCCGAATCGACTCTCCACGGCCTCCACGTGTACACTCTCAGCTACGAATGCTATAGTCTCTTCACTGCGTGTTGGACGTACCATATTCGGTTGAATTTATTCAATAATGAATGCCGGGTCTCAAGAAGCTGATGGTGTCGCGAATAGTACGTTCAGTATACCGGTTATGTTGACCATAAGTTTAGCGAAGTGCGCGAAACACATTCTTTACAGAACGTGAATTTTCGTAATTAAGTTGAATGATTTATAAACGTTGTTCAGGCGTAAGTCTTTCCATAATGAAATGCCAAACAATATCGAACAAAAATAAAATGACTGCTTGACACGACTGACGCGTGATCTGTCAGAAAAGGCTTTTGGAAAAAGCACCTATATTTGGATCATCCGATACATAAATCTGTCAAAACTCCATGTTCTTGTGGTTTGCGTTAGTTGATCTAGATATCATGAGCCAATCTGTCTTGAAAATGTGGACCATCGATTTGTGTCCTAGCAGCCTTAAATTTTTTATTTTATGTTTAAAGTGGTTCAGTGTTCGCATATAGAAGCATATATGGTATATATATCCTGATATCTTTTATTAGAAAGTTCAGTGAAATGCTGTCTGCCGCGAGCACAGATGGCCCGTGACTTACTGCATCAACTCATGATTCATTTGAATAAAGATTTTAGAATTCTGCCATGAAGTAATAATTTCTAACATGCCTGTGAAATCTAATCAAATTACACGCATTGACAACATTTTCTCCAAGAAGCCGTACACATTAAGGCTCCCACAGAGGAACATTCAGGCGGTAACATGTATCAGTGAGCTTTTTTCAGACTGTCAAACCACAGTCGTTCCTTTCAAGCAGAAGTGACAGCTATTAAGGTAGGCGGAGATGTATAGTACATCAATGAAGTGTATTTACTGCGATAGCAGAGCTGTTATAAAAGTCTTGGAAACTGTAAAGCCTCAAAGCTCAAATTCCATCAATATGAGGACAAGCACACTCATGTCTTCGGGCACTCGGCCGCTGGATTTAACGGCTTTGAGTTAGCTCAGTAAACGTTGGTCAACAATCAGCACTTGTGGGATTACGAATACTTTCTGGCCCAGAGTGGAACGTAACAGGTCAATAAGTTCCATGCTATCTCTTAGCAAGGTTCACAAGGCTGGAATAATAGGTATCGCAACTGAACAAAACTCCATAGCCACTCACTCGGTGAGGTTAAAAAAAAAGAACTTTAAATTTGCCAAAGTTGCAGGGACAAAGATGGCGGGAAGACAATTTCTTCCTCTTTGAATCCTCTTGTTTGGCATATTTTCTACGACCAATTGGCTGAAATAGATATTAGCCGGCCAAAATTGTGGCAAGCAAATGGCTTCAATGGACTTATGGAGTGTTCTGCAAAGCTGTTTGGAAAAAGAAAAATGTCACAGAAAGTCAACAGGACCAAAAATTAATTATAAAGCAGGTCGAGAGAAAAGGTAAAATATGTTCCGGGTCTGAGATGGTATGTAATCTAATGTGGACATCAGCAAAGCTCGGCAGAGTGACTTTGTACGTTGGAAGCATGTCATTACCGAGACAAATTTCAGATGAACTCGAGCTTCGAAAAATCGCCGTATTCTAGCATGACTCATGCCGCGCTGTCCAAACAATAACTGCATTACAAACAAACATTTGTTGTAATTCTCATTAAATGATTCTTTGGTTCCAAACACATGCCTGTAATAAAACCAATGACTGTAAAGGCAACAACAAAAGCAACAAATTGAGAAACGATGAGCAGAAGTAAATAAATATGTATCTTCGAAACTTCGGCATAAGCGGGTTAACAATAACTGCAACATGGTCATTACAAGAGCAACAACAACAGCAGCAACTTGAGCTAACCAAACTATAACCAAGATTGCCAGAATTTACAGAATATATTGCCAATATAAAGCACTCGCCGCCATTATTTATTCAACATAAGTGCATTTCTACGCTTTTGAATTGAGCAATTTATATCCAGTGGTGACAGCGGACACATTGGCGTTGTCCGTTGGTGACCCGCTCCCGCCATGCTCGTACAAGTCATGCACAGTGCGTGTGTCTGCACTCAAGTGCTTAAGCTTACAGCATGGCTCCTTGAACTGAGGCGATTCTTGGTCGTCGTCTAACTGTTTCAATATTTCATCCAAAACCATTCAAAGCGGCCAATATGAATGTATGTGTGTATGAAGATACATAGGTTGCCTTTTATATTTCGGTATTGGAGAACAAAAACAAAAATGTTAACAATCGAAAATCGATTTTTTGTTTTTCAGAATATTTTCCATAAAAGTACTTTGGCGGTTGTTTGTACCAATTTTTCAAGCATTTTTGCAACTCTGGTCTGCGAAACATGCATTCTGAAGACATCAGACGCCTCATCAGATGTCGAACCGTTGCCCTCTTAGTTCACTTTTTACTTACGAGAATAAAAAGTAGTCATTCGGTCCCACGTCCGGATATAGAGTGGATGACTCATCAAATTGAAAGCTTCAGTGCTGGAAATACAATTGTTTCGGTCGATGTTTTGAGAGAGTGCCCTGTCTTCGGCGGTTGGTTTTCCAAATTTCTCGAAAGACAACTGAACAAATCATTGCGTACCACTCAGAATTTACTGTTCTGCGTTGTTCCAGTGGTTTGGTTGCGTTATATTCAATTCTGTTTCGTTGGCGAACAACTTTTGTTGGATTCAGCTCATCTTGAAACTTTCAAACAGTCGACTGCACTTTACTTTCGGGCGCATGCACTTCTGTGAATGACGAAGTTTCCATTAAATATTGTACATAAGCTGGTAGTACTAATGACTATATTTGTCCCAATCTCACGATAGGTCGCATGACGATCTTACAACATCAGTGTTGCACACAGCACATCAAGACCTTCACAAAATTTGAACTTGGAATCCTTTACGATTTCGCTTTAATTCACCTTGCCATCGACAACACTGGTTTTTGAGCGAGTTTTTAAACTCTAAGTGGATCGATGAGCTGTTGGTGAGTTAACCCTCATTGAAAGTTGGAAAAAATATTGGCGGAAAAATATTCGTGATTTAATTCCATTTTTTGGCTGAGTTTAATATTTCAAGGTACTGTCAGCAACTCAATTAGCGGTCATACGTCAAAAATATTAAGCTGTATGATAAAGTTGTCAGTTGTCAGATTGTTGTACGGGAGGCCATAATATATAGGTTGAAGTTTGTGACAAATAACTTGAATCGAATGTGCGTGTACCTACTCGTGCTGGTCATTTTATTGCTACTTCTTTCTTCCAAGCCACTTCGATTCCAAAGTGGTGTTGTCAATTTGGACGCCGTGTCGTTAACCAACTATTGCTTTGGCACCACACAGTGTTGCCAATGATTTCAATAATCTATTGGCCCTTGCTGTTGCCACCAAAGTGGATTTCAAGGAAGCTGCCACCATCAACAAGTTCATCAAAGACCCCAGCAAGTTTATTGTTGCTGATACTACCTCTGCTCCAGCTGCTGGTGCTGCTGTCGAAAAGACGGAAGAAGACAAAAAGGAGGACTCGGAGTCCGAAGAACACGACGATATGGGGTTCGGTCTCTTCGACTAAAAAGAACTCAACTGTAAAGTTTTCTGAAGAAAGAGCTTCTGTATGAAAAAAGTATATTCTGATATTTGAATTCGTTTTGTATACTTGTATATAAAATCCAAAATGAGAATTTTCAAAAAATTAAATCCGTGAAGTCGAGCCGAGATTTTGTAGAAAGGTTCCTGTAGTACTTTACAGCGCTCGCTAGATGTACACAGGTCAAATTAAGGATTTAGGCAGCAAACCCTAATTATATATTAGACTGTATTACGACGGTCGCTTGAATCCAACACTATCTTGTCTAAGTTGCTGAAGGCATATATTTCGCGAAGATCTTCAATAATCAGATTTCGAAGTAATTTTCCGGTTGTAATTACCGACATGGTGACAATGCTTGCTCGGATATACATAAGTCCCATTCTTTCGGTTACACAGACCCGACTGTCGAATATACGATAAACATTTTTTTCATTTCGAACTCCTTAATCCTCACGTTACAGTAATCCAATATACTCCATTTACTGGTATAGCATGGGAATTGCGAAATGAAACGAGTAGAGCTTTAACTTCTATTTTAAAATAATACAAAATTTTGTGGAGCTGGTTCAAAGAAGTTTGGCCTAATATACGTCTCGAATAGGATGTTGGGACTTCAAATGGTGCTTAGGACAGAGGGCTGAAACTGGGCTTTGACCACGCTCTTTAGGAGGAACAATACTAGTTAGCTATATACAAATCGGTACACTATAATCTCATATAAAGACATGTACAAAGTCGCTTTATGTCTAAGCGTCATGGACTCTTCTGAGCTTGGTTTTATGGGATTTTTTTAAATTTCCTTTCCTAAACTTTAATTTTTAACTTCTCACGCTAAATCTTGTGCCGCCGTAACGCAAGTAATCCACAGTGAGCGCGTTGCATTTTATTGTCAGCGCAGTGGATCACCCTTTGGCCACTAGCGACGTGTATTACGCATGCAAATTCTTTCTCTACTTGGACAGCACTGTCACAGCTGCACGCGCTGTTATCCGCGACAAGACTATCAAATGCGTCATAAAAAATCTTTAAGTGTTGCACTTGCCATGAGGCATGCAATCGATTGAGGAGTACGCCGCATGGTAATAAGTAACGTGTCCGATGCTGGAATGCCGACTTTATGACGTCCAATCAAATTTAGAGTGGCGCGTTTATGAGCCGGAAATAACGGTTGTCACATAATGCGCTCGAACGCATGAATACGAGCACGGTACGATTGTGGGCCCGCACTGGTAAAAGACTAAAGGAATGAAACTGTGTCGAAGTGTGATGTCGAAGAACCAGTCTGTCATTTCCTACAAGTTCCTACAACGTGTTGTGTTTTATCATACGAATATCTATTAGAGATTCTTGGTTGTGAACGAATATTCCCACTTCTCGGCCAGTCTAAGGTCTTGCGGCCACACATTTTGGACTTTTCTGGTTAGGTCATCGAGATCGATGAGTTTCTCCATCGGATACCACTTTAAAATAAGACTCAGAAAAAGCTCTAAGCCCAATTTAAATTGTAGCTTCATAAGGCAACTAGGCCTTTTTTGAATTAGTCCTTCATCTTGGTTTCAAATATTACCCAAGAACCGTTTTATAAAACGTTCTTCTTATTGGTAAGATTGGAATGCGTTTCTTCCGCGTTGCGAAGGGTCTTTGCAAGGTTCCAGAAGTTCCACGAGGTCCTAGATCTTGTAGCTTCAAAACGCATAGATAGAAAATAATTGTTGTTTTACACTGCGACCTATGGTCCAATACTTTGAAATTCAAGGAGCTTGCTTGGCGCGATGAAAGTGGTGAGGTCCCTGTCACGTTCGATTCTAGGGCCTTGATCCTTCGAAACGCATACTTTTATGTCGTAAATATTTGCTTTACCACTTCATTAGTTCCAAACCTCATATCGTCAATCCATTCCTTTAGGTATGGAAATACTTAATAAAGACAAATAGGTTAAGTTGCATTCAAGAACTTAGTTTTATACTCCTTTCCTTGAGCATTATATATGTAGTTTCCTTTAGTCCAATAATCGTCTCTAGTATAGTATATCTTGGTCGATTTCTTTTCTTCCATGTAAATGGAACGGAGTAGAAGCTCTTCCATATTTTAATCCAAAGAAATATAAAACGAAACATTCCGACTTCTGCGCATTTTTTACTTGCGACCTCGTTAAGGACTTCCTTCTTGCAGCGACTGTGAATGATATTACAAGGAATAAGTCCACAACTTGAACTAAGCTGGGACCATCTTCAATCTACAATAGAACTGTAACTGCCATTCAGTTACTAAAATTAAACTTTTTTGGAAGATCTTTAGTTCGTTGGCCCTAGTCATGAGATAAAGCCGTTTTTCTCAATCACAACTCCACTACCATCACAACTGGTACATTTCTCCTTCCCTTTGTCTAATCTCCGAAAACATATGATTGCAATGGAACTGTAACGGAGCCATTAAGTTACCGGGGAGACATTTTTTTTTTGGAAGATCTTTAGTTCTTTCGTCTTGGTCGTGAGACAAAGCCATTTTATCTCAGTCACAACTCCCTTACTGCAACAAAAATGGAACTCTGCTTCCTAGTGCCTAATCCACAGACATCTGATTCACATTAACTGCTTCACTTAAGTAGATTTCTGCGCCGATTACTCGATTTCGTGCAACACACGCAATGTGCACTTGTCAGTTGCAAGTATGGCGTCAGCGAACCTGACGCCAGCCGTTACACCGCGATATGTGCATGCCAGCACACATTTGCAACACAGCGAAACACTCTGAAGAGAACAGTCGAAATATTACGGTCTCATTACACAATTACAATGTGGCAAGTTCATCAGTGCAACAACATGCAATCCTCATATGTGTACGAGTATGAGTCGCCACGATGCGGCTATCTGTGAGTGCAGTTTAGACAAGTATCCCGTAACGATTGTGTAACCAAGCGTGCCGTGCCGCCACCCCATAAAACAATCTCGTCTCGTACGGGCCGCCGTCATACGCAATTGAAGAAAGAAATAAAGCCTGCAGCACACAACAGCCTGCCGCTTAGGTGGCTTTCTGGCGAGCTGGCTGGCTGGGTTGCCTGCCTGGCCACAGTCATTTGGCGGCGAGCGCTTCGCTGAGCATCAAGTGGACCAGACTGATGTGTCTGGGTGTTCGCGCTGACTAAAGCTAGCTGTAACGGCGACAGCGCCCGCATTAGCGTCGTTCTCAAGAAATATAAATCTCACACGCAACACCAACAATAGCAACCACAGCTACAGCCACAGCGTCAGCAATGAAAGTCACAATAACTGCATAGATGGCGGCGGTCGCAGTAGCCACCAGACCGTGCCGCAAGTTAAATTTCACTACACCGCCACCTACAAAACGAACAACAACACTGGCCAACACAGTCGCCATCCGCAGAGCTGCAAGATGCGCTGGACTCAATTGTTCACTCGACTGCGCGCCGTGCTAAGTCGTGAATCACATGTTGCACAAAAGAAATGAGACCCTCTGCTGTTGCTGCTGTTGTTGTTGGCGTCTTTCGCGGTCTGCATATGCAATTGGGCTGTCAACATCATCGTCACCTCAATTATGGCGTAGTGTTTTCGCGGAATTCGCATGCAAACGTAAGGCTGCAAGTCGGAAGGGGTTGGCGGAGCTCGCCTTAAGTGCAGCCGTTTCACACGTCCATTGTGGCAGGGCAGCGACAGAACGGTGGCGGCTACTTGGTCGCAAGAAAGTTGTAAACCATTTTCACTTGGTTGTTGTTGCAGTTGTTGCGTCACGTGTTGTTCCCTTTTCGGACATGAGTCAGCGAAGTTGCAACGATCCATGCATCCGGCTGCGATTGCCGTTTGGCGATTCGCTCTCTCTTCATAATTTCCGCGGAAACGCCTGCTTGGGTGTCTCTAAAAGCCCTTCATTTTCTTCATCAGCAATTTTGTCGTCTCTAATTTCCAATAGTGAGCATGCTGCGCTACGCCGTGGATGCTCAAGCATCTATTAAGATTTGCCAGTGGTTTTGGGAAACCGGCAGACCCAGCAGTCGGCAGTCGCTGCATGAAAGCATGGCGCAATAATCTAGCCATGAATTATTTATCGCCCTTGCGAAATGCCTCGCGGCTGACGTAAAACATCCCACATGGATGTGGATGTGTGGATATGTAAATAAATGGATTTCGTTGTCGCATGCAAATTTTGATTTTGTATAGTCGGAAAAATGAAGTGATTGGCAAATCTTCTACAACACTGCAACACTTTGTCTACTTTGAGTGTGTGGCAGTTGCAACATTACATACACAACAGTCTTCGGTGGCAAGGCGACGACGGCCTATTTTGCTTTGTTTTGCAATGTTTTCGCAATTTTCAAGGTGTTTTGCAATGTGTTTTGCATATTATGAAGATTTTGAAATTGAGAAATGTATTTGCAGATGAGATCAGCAAATGTGGATAAGGAAATAGATGAAATATTCGACCGTCGTAGCCATTTGAGTGGAGTAGACGGGCAAAAATCGCAAGGCGGATAAAAAAGCTCCTACTACTAGGCAAAAATCAGCTTATTAATATTGAAGCGGTCATCACAGAGCGCCTACCCCAAAGAACTCAACTTCAGAAAATGCGAAAAGTGGATTCGGCGTAATGCAGAACCTACGCGGAGGACGATGAGACGCTGGAACTTTATCTATGCGAATGCCTAGTCTTCAGCCGGATAGAAGGAACATATTGCGCGGCTGCCAATACTACAACTTAGGGCAACTGGGGTGGAAAAGAATCATGTTTTTCTTACCAAATCCATTGAGCTACTGGATAGGGCTTGAATTGGTTACCACCCGGCAGCACAAGGAGCCTAATGATAGCCTAAGTGCGTTTGTCTACGGTCCGGCGCGCAAGCTCCTCGCTTTTCAACCAAGCATTTTCTAATATTATTATAGTTAAGGGGTGCAGGGCTCAAACCACCACCATATAGCCATACATGATGGAGAATTTTTGAACTTAATTCGTAATTAGAACACCTTAAATACCTCAAAGACCTCATGACTGAAAGCTGTAACAAAAAAAAAAAAACAGTCGAAGAAACGTAAGAAAGTGAATCTGACAAAACTGCTTAATTTAAGATGCTGAAAAAGCTTTAGAAGACCACCACCAGATGAGATTAATGAGTTCCTTGGAATGGCAAGAAGATTTAATGCTCGAAAAGTCAGAGTTCAAGCATTCTAGAAACAAATTCGGCTTGAATTCGGTTCAATATCACAAATGTAGACTAAGCTACGGTTGAAATATTGTCGACTCAAAAATGCTTTTCAGTTATAGACTGTCACAGAAAGGACTCAGATGATACGGCAGAAGCCTTTTTCGAAGCGGTACGAGTTCTTTTCTGCGTTAGATGAAGATATCTTCTAAGAATGAGTGAAAAAGAACCAAAACAACGTATTCAGCCTAAATTAGAATATGGAGGCAACATCATATAAAGATGGCGACACGAAAAACCCAGGAAATACCAATTATGCTTATAATAAGAAACTATGTTGTCTAATTGATTTTAATGGAATAATTAAGTTTCATTTTTTTTTTGTTAATTTGAAAATACATATATATTCTGTCATAGAAACTGAACGATAAAAATCAAGTTCTTTTATGAAAAACTTTTTTATAAAAACTATTGTCATAAGAAGCGTTTAGTTTAGGTTATGTTAGATGGCTAATCAAGAGAGATCGCAAGTGGACTGATATATGTAGTCCGTTGTGAATTCCTGCTAGTTTGGTGAGATGTCTGAAGGTGTGCGCTACCAAGTGTTGCTTCCTCTCCAGAGTGTGTATGGTAAAACTCTCAGCCTTACAGCATGGACGACAATAGGCCAACGATCTGTTAAAACCCCTAAAACTACGAAGAGCCTTACTGAAAGCCAGATTCTGCGACAGCACATGTATCGATGGTGGTCCCGCCAACCTCAGGATACGGATGATGATTCCTTCTCTAAACGAGGCTGCACTCCAGAGCAGTAGATCTGCTGACTGTAACCTCGGCTTGAAAAATACAGCAATAGTTTGGAAGTCTGCAGCTGCAGTTGATAAAGAACTCCTGAGAGTTAACTCCTTCACCAACCTTCCCCTAAGTATTGACCCTCTCCACGAACGGTTTCTTCCCACCCACAATTCCCTCCTTAGTATATGGGCATAGAAGCAGCCAGTTCGGTTTGGCAACCCCATGATCCAAGTGATCCGGTATAAAGTCAAAGTGTGTGAGGATTTTCGAGTTTTCAGACACGCGTTCATATAGGAACCCAGATTCTCAGAGTCTGTTAGCAAGTAGTCATACAGCTTCCGACGATGTCTACGGGCACCATGTGCAAAAGGGCGTTGATTGCCACAGTTGGCGTGGGCCCTAGTGCACCACACATGCTGATGAAGCGGTATAATCTGCGAAAAAATGGATTATATCGGACTACCATATAGCATATACCTGTTATATAAACTGACCGATGAAATCAAGATCTGTACGGCATATTTTGTATTTGTGTAAGTTACAACGAAGCCATAATTTTTCTAGTTTTTGAAGAAATTTAAGCCCTCTACGCTGATATTATTTATGAAAACTGCCGGAATCGTCAGTAAAACCTCTTATCTAACCCTGGGTCGAGTTTGGAAAGCTAAGTAGTAGTCTTAGCCTCATGTTCTTTCCTACTAAACCTACTTCAGAGGCTCCGTGCTTTGACTGTAAGCGAAGATCGCTGAAATCGGATCATTATGACTTTGGCTGATAAGAACTTGACAAGGTTTAAATATAGTTAGCCCTTTGAAGGAAAGTTGTATTTTCTTGGTATCGAAGGCAGTTTAAGACGCAGGTTGCATAGGCGGACTGCATTTATAATGAGAGATCTGAGTACCAGTTTTTAGCTATTTTTGTAGTTTTGTCAGGAAAAAAAAATTTATAAAAATTGCTAGAGACTACAGTAAGTTTGCCGAAAACTCAGTAAGATCAATGATGTTCGGACTCACAAGCTCTAATACCATTTGGTCAAGCGTCGAATTTGGTTTTTCACATCTTTAATTTATCGCTTCAGACCCAGACTAATTCCATTTCATATTGACATTTCGCATTTTCTCGACTCTCGCAAGTACGAGAGCTCGCCTGGCTTATATAGAGGCGCTATTATTTTATAAATTTGCGCTGTCAATGCGACTATTTACATTTCGATTTCCATTAAATTGCAATCAAATGGCCAATCATTTCAATTAGCGAACATACAATTGGCCCATTGCAAGGCCCTTTTCATGTGGACTCCGGGTACTATATACATTATGTGAGTATGTATGTTTGTATATATGCATGTGTGCGTCGGTAATTATGTTAGTAGCTCAAAGGCACATCAAAGCGACTCGTCTGGCTCGTTGCGACATGTGGCGCCACTATTGCTGTCCCGCTGCATTGGCCATTTGCTTAGCTCACCTGCCGCAAATATTTGTACATATATACAGAAGTGTGTGTGTGTGCAAGCGCCACTAGCTAAGCGCAAAGTGCAGTGTAATGCAGCAAATTGCAGCGCCAAATGCGAAGCGCCAGGCTATGCGGGGTGAGCCGGCGCTGCCATCGCCGCTACGAAAGCGCAAAGTGTGCGACGAGTTTGCGACATATGGAAAAAAAGATATATAGTATTGGCTTTAGCAGCGAGTAGAGCCCGAAAGCGGGTCAGTGCTGTGCGCCAAGGTCGGGCCTTGCAACGAAACTGGGACTGGGGCAAATTGTGCTAGTACATTATATATATTTATGTGTACTTGCATACGTATATATGCATGTATGTGTGTTTGCTCTTATATACTTTTAGCACACATAAATGCATTATATGCAGCTCTTGTTTGCAATTGTGTGCGCTTAGCGAAGCTTAGCCGATTTGCTACAATTATACTCGTGGGCATTTGTTGTTGTGCTTAGTTGAGCTTTTGTTGCAATGAACGTTAAGTGTACAACAACAATGTTTGCATTTGTTTTTTGCTGCAAATAATGGTTGTAAACAGTTTGACGTAATAAATGGACGTAGTAAAATAAGGTTACACATACTTACATATGTACATATGTATGTATGTATGTATGTACATACTTATGCCTGTACGTTAGCTAAGTATATGAGTACTTTTTATGGAATAAAAAATTTTCATATTAAAATAATACTGAATTTTCCATCTCTAAATATCGTTTCAAACAAAATTTAGTAGCAAATTTTTATTTTTATAAGGTTGCCACACTTTTTCAATTAAACAAATCAATTATATATCAAACCAATAACTAAAATAAGTCTAACTTTTCTATCTCAAGAAGTAGTTTGAAAAAAAATTTTAGTAGCAAATTTTTATTTTTATAAAGTTGCCACACTTTTTCAATTAAATAAACAAATTACATAACAAATTACTAACTAAAATAATTCCAAATTTCCCTTCTCAGAAAGAATTAAAAAAAAAATTTATAAAATATATTTATATAGCGTTGCCACATTTTTTCAATTAAAGAAAGAAATTATATAACAAATCAAGCTGGTAAAAATGTTTTCAAATACTATATAAATACGTCTATTAGATTTATATATAATATTTACTGTCTTTATTGCGATAGCTGCCACTAGCTAAGGTTGCCACAGTTTTGTTCTTAAATAAAAAAAACTATGCAAGAATTAGCTAATAAAAATCTTCTTAAATTAAACACAAATGCTTCTGTAATTACATATTTATTTTTTGCGATAGTTGCCACCTAATAAAGCCACGATTGAATTCACCATACCATCAATAAACACTGGTCCTTGATGAAGCTTCATTGCCAAAAATCGAATTAAATTCATCTATGCAACTTTCATGGGATTATAAATGTCGAAAATTGCATAAAATGCTCGCGTGAAACTGGTCGCGATTTTATACAATTTTTTTTTTTTGTCAAGATGAATATTTTAAGTTACTGTAAGCAACACAAATAGCGCTCGTAGGTCAAATAGTACTAAGTATGTATCACAGCTGCAAAGTCAAAATTTATGTCAAGTTGAGTTGCCAGATTACAACACTAAGATCGCCAAATCCCGAAATATTAAAAACTTATCGGTAATACTACAGAGGTGTGTAATCAATGAAATATTCCAAAATCGGATGAAAATTTAAGAATAAAACTACATACAAATAATTTAAGATGTAAATTTAACAAAAACGTAGTTATTGAAAAATATTTTTTCGAATGCGGTTGCCACTTTTGAAAAGAAATTATGTTTGGAAAATATTTCTTTTTCGACAAAATTAGGTTTCGAACAATTAAGTTTATATATTGTACATTAAGATTACAAATTCAGTGGATTAAAAATAGACAAGTAAAAATATTTTATAAATAACAAGAACTCTCTTAACTTTTACTAGTGCAATTAATGCTGCACAAATGTTTTTATCACAAACTGTAAAGAAAAAAATTGTGATATCTAGTTAGATGAATAATTGATAAGCAACAAAACAGACAGCTGCTTTAATTAAAATAATAATAACAACGAAAAAAACTAACTTCGGTTGCGCCGCCACCCTTCATAAATAAAAAAAGACAAGAACTTGCTTTTGATCGGTTAGTTTGTATAATAGTTATATGCTATAGTGGGACGATCGTTTCTTCGAAGGGTGTACCGTTGCTCTAATAGTCGTGTCTTACGTCTGAACAACGTTTACAAATCGTTCATCGATGAGGCGCATTTCTGGCTCAATGGGCCTTAATATGTGTGTTTCCAACCTTTTTTATTTAGTCACAATTTTGAGTTATTTCTTTTCTATTAATAACAGATTCCACACTATGTTTCCTATTTCACTTAAAAATTCCTTATTGGCACCAATCGCCCTAACTTTCTGAGCATCGTCAATAAACATAAGTAATTGAGAGCCTCTCCGCCATGTTAATACCAATTTCGCGCCTTGAAGCTTATTTTTTGCCAAGACTAGCCATCCTTATATCCTTCTTATATACTACACTGTTCATAGCTGTGTTTGTGTTTGCTAATGTATGAGTGCAGTTTACCGTTAAACTAGGACATGGCACCATTTTTAATTTATGACCTAACCTAGTTTATTGGCGCCTTGAGCACCGAATGCCAGACAGTATACCGTAACGGCACTTAAGCGCAACACTCGAGCACCTCGCACCTCCCCCCACTCACCAACACACACATGTACTCACGTGCACCCATTACACACACACGGTATCAGCCGCGCACTTACAAACACTTTGTACAGTTAGCTAGAAGTGCAGGTGCAATTACACCTAACAGCTGTGCGCGAGAGGCCCTTCGCAGGGCTCGGCAGTCGCGAGTCCTTTGTGGGTGTAAGTGTGTGTGAGTGTGACCATGTGAAGCAGCACAGCTGTGTGGCCTGCTTGTTTGCACACGCAGTGCTTTTGAGGTGAAGGCCCACAAGTAGGCTCGTTTGGTTGGCCCTGTAACGCTTTTACAACTGCAGCGTGTAACTGTACTTGCGTGTCATGAGCCAATGCAATGTATACAAGCATTTGTGTAAACGTATTTATGCAATGTACTGGTGAATGGATTTTCTTTTAGAAACCAAAATTTTTGCTACAACGTTGCCACCTGTTCCTATCAAATTTTTTAAAGGAAAGAAATTCGCCATGATATTAACAAAACAAAAACATTTTTTGAAATACATTGCAAAAATATTTTATGGATGGGTTTTGCAAGAATGTAGCCACCTGTTCCTAAAAATTTTTATAAAATTTAAAAATTCGCCATATTTTCAAAACAATATTTTCTTCGAAAAAAAGTTTTCAAAAACATTTTCTGCATGGGTCACTATTATATAGGAAGGTTGCCACCATATGGCAAATTAAATTTTTAAAATTTTCAAACTAATCGGTAAGATAAAAAAAATTGATTACATTTGGACGTTTGATAAAAACAAAAAATTATCAAATTAGAGTTGCCACCATTTGTGTTTGAAAGAATAAAATTAGCGAAAAAATATGCATATACTATGTATATAAAAGTTCATAAGTTATCAAAACTATGAAATTTATGAAAGCGTATTCTTGTAAATTTTGAAATGGCGTTACCATATTTTTTTAATTAGAGCATTGATTAAGTGAATATTTCATATTAAAAAAAAAAAATAAAGATAGTTCTTCAGTCTAAATTGATATTATGTGGAAGTTTTCTAAATAAAAAAAAGTGTCAAATTAGAGTTGCCAACATTTTTGTTAAAAAATAAGCAAAAAAAGTACATGAGAAATTCATAAGTTATCACAGCTTCGAAATGTATAAAGGCGTATTTTTGTAGTCAACGTAAATTTTTAAATAGAGTTACCATATTTTTAACTAAAGCATTAATTAAGTAAATATTTCACATTTTCAAAATACTACATATAGCTCCTAAACCCAAATTGATATTATTTGGAAACTTTATTCTGAAAAACTGTGTCAAATTAGAGTTGCCGCTTTGTTTGTTAAAAAATACGAAAATAAAATACATAATGAAGGCATAAGTTATCAAACTCTCGAAATTTATAAGAACAATTTTTGTTAAAAACCTTGAATTTTCTAATAGAGGTACCATATTTTTTTTATTAAAGTATTAATTTAGTGAAAATACATTTAGTAAATTAGTTGCTCAATGTATTTTTATTTAAACTGTGCTAAAGTCTTTGCATTGGAGGAAATTGTTCACTTAAATTTTCAAAAACTATTTGAGCATGCTTACTTTTTTATAAAAGTGTTGCCACTGTAGAGCAAATTAATTAATCCACATTTTCAAAATAACCCCAAAGCTAACTGGAAATCAGTTATATTTCGAAATGTGATATAGGAAGACAACATTTGTCAAATTAGAGTTGCCAGCATTTTTGTTTGAAAAAAAAAAAAATTTCCAAAGAAATACAAAAAATTTATGGATTACAAAACTTTGATATTTATATTTGAGGAAAGAAGTAAATTTTGTAAAAGAGTTGCCACATGTTTCTAATAAAAAAACAAAACTAAATGATTATATAATGAATCAGCTGTTTAAGTGATTTATATATAAACTGAGTCAAAGTAAAGTGCAGGAGTTGAAATAAATAGAGTTGCCATCTGATGAAAAGTAGAAAAAATTAAGTAAGTAATGTAAGTAAGTATAAGTAAAAATACACAAAATACACTACAAAAATGTAGCACACCGTATATACAATTTACTAACAATTAAAATATTAATTAACTATTCAATACTTTTTTTTGTGTCCAGGGTTACCAATTAGTTACAAAACTACAAATGTTAGTAAATGAAATTGCCTGCCAGATGGTCGTGAGCAAGTGAAAACCTGTGATAGGGATACCACAAAAGAATTTGTGAACGGTTATAATTTCAGAATTTCCAGATTCGAATTACACAACCCATTAGGAATTAAAGTTTTTCAAAAAACGTTTCCAAATAAAGCATCCGTACGGTCTAGATGACATGCTGGCCCTCTGGCCCTCAAATACAGTGTTTGTATAAACAAGCATGATTTAAAAGCCCTTCATAGAAAATACCGAAGACATAAACTTTTTTTATCTTCGAAATAAGTTTTCGCGACACGCCAACAACTGATTGGCCTCAAATTCTTTTTTCGGCAAAAAATCACATGAAATCGATAGAAGTGTTTGGAAAGATTTCCAGTACTTCTTTACAGACAAAAATAAAAACAAAAACGATCTCATAAAAATTAAAGTGATTAAAATGACTTGCTTACATTTCCGCATCACCAGCGCACTTCAACTCAATGTGGCAAAAGAACTCAGGCGCAGAGTACGCGGTAAGTGATTGTGTTTGCGTAAGTGCTATGAGAAAACTTTGCCTTATAAAACTTTGTGCCACGGCAGAAACAACAAGCATATGTAAGCCATAACGGAGTGTCGCAACGACGCTGGTGACACATGTTGCATATGGACTTATGAAAATAACAAAGTCAGATTGGCATGCGAGTCAAACCAGAAGCTGTCACTCAGACGTCAAGTAGAACGGGGTTCTAACGAACTGGCAGTAAGCTAAAATGTTGCGACAGTGCGTTTTACTCGACGGAAACAAAAAGAACTTGCAACATTCAAATTATTGTCGAAAAATTTGGACAAAATTGGATTTATGAAACATGAAATTTTATAACACAGGTCTTGATAGTATTAACTACTTTCATCCTTTCTAAAGTTTAAGAACTTCAGATGAAATTGCGTCATAAAAAATTGGTCTTCCATTGGGCTTAGACTAGACTTTCACATAGAGATTGAATAGAATGCTGCAAATGATTCTTCGATATTTCTTGTGATTGAATAAATGCAGAACCAAAAAAAAAACATCAAAATGGTTATTTCAAAAACTGTATATCGTAACGGGTGATCCATGTAGAGGCACTTTCTTCACAACACCATCACCCATCTTGAGACCCAGCATTCCTTATTGGATAATATACGACCGAATATACTACGTTCAGCACGCAGTAAAGAAAATATAGCAGCTGTCGCTGAGAGTGTACAAGAAGACCGTGAAAGACGGAATCGACTGGCGCCGTTTGCAACAACTCGGACTGACGTGTGGAACGCCTTGGCGCATTTTACGTCGATAACTTAAATTGAAAGCGTAAAAAATACAATTTGTGGAAGAACCGAAGCCGCTTGACCTTCCCAAGAGGCATTGCTCTAAGGACTCTTGAAAAGCTCCAAGAAGGCCCGACGTTTTCGAGTCAAATTTTGTTCAGCAATGCGGAACATATCTGGCTCCAAAAGTATTTAAAAAAGCAAAATTGCCGCATTTGGGTCGACGAACAACGTGCAGAGCTGCCATTTCATCCAGAAAAAACCATCAGTTTTGTGCGGTTTGGTCGCCGGTGGAATCATCGATCCATATTTCTTTGAAAATGACGAAGGTGAGAACATAACCGTTAATAGCGACCATTATTGCGCCATGATAATCGACTATTTGATACCGGAAATTGAAGCTCGTGATCTCGGCGACATTTGCTTTCAACAAAACCACGACTCTTCACACGCATCAATAAATGGATTTTTTGAGAGAACACCAATTGGGAGTCTAACCGTGATAGAATATTTCAACTAATGAGCAAATTATGAGTTGTGGTCCTCAAACTTAACCTTAAATGCTTTTGTGGGGTCTTGAATCTAATCATCAGCGAATAAATGACCACCATGACTAGACACTTCACTAATAATATATCCAAAGCTTACGAAAATGCAACTCATAAAAACGTTTGGTACTTGGGCCAAACAAATCAAAGAAGTACTTTTCAGAGACGATTATACCTATAACCAGAAAGAATCTCGACCAACTCAATTTCTGAAACGTACATACATACATATGTCAAAGTATAACAAAACTTCATGCTATAAAAGTTAAAAGTAAGCACACTCATTCACGAAATCGCACCCTATTACTTTGCTCTCCCTCGAAGTCATTCGCCTCTCACTTTCATTATATGCTCGCCATTAACGCAGCTGTCAAGTGTCCTTCATTATGCAACATAAATATGACAAGCGCAAACAGAACCTCAAAAGTACATTAATGATACACATATATGTACATACATATACGGATATATGAATATATAAAAGTAAATACATAGATATAAACCTAAAAACATATTTATAGGTGCACCCACATTTGTTTCAATTTAAATGACTAAAAGCTAACTGACTGCTCTTGTGGTTGCCACCGAACGTATCCGTCTCCTCGAGAGCCTGTCTTTCGGCACCAAATCATCCCTGTGCGGAGTTGTGGTTGCTCAGTTCCTTAGTGGCGAAATGCAACACATGTCAAGTCGCCTGCCTCCGCATAACGCGTGCATGTGTGTGCGGGTTGGCAGAGCTGGGTGAGTGGGCAACTGCTGGCTGTTCGCTCGCTAATGTAATGAGAATATGTCATTCCAACTCGTATTTACATTGTGTCTTTATCTGTGGAAAGCAGAGTTTAATGCATAATATTTCACTTGCTAAAAATAATATTATTTCAGCCATGTAAGCGCGCACAAACACACTCGAGGTTGTAGTCGAGTGAAATGAGTTGCGCCTGCAATTGACGGCCTGCCACGGCATATCTCAAGGGAAGTGCGCCATGTAACTTTCATGCAACGCAGATAACAGCCGTTACCCAATGCAACACGAAGCCAGCGCGGGGAACGCGAAGGGAAAGGAGTGCGACGAAAGGCGTTGAAGGCTAGCTAGAGTTTGCATATTGTACGCCGGTACAACGGAAGAGGAAGTCCGTTCTGTAGAGAGGCAAGTCGCTGTAATGGCATTGCTGGAATGATAACAACATACATAGAATAATTGCATTGTAGGCCGGTATTGTGGGTCTCCAGGGCCACAATTGAAGGCTGGCCTACATTTTGGTGGGATTTTACACATTTATATGTATGAGGACCGTTTACATAAAGTTAAATCGTTGGAAAATGTTGTGTTTGAAGAGAGCTTGGAATTTAGTAATTTTAGATTATGTCTGCCCTTATAAAGATAAGCGGTGACTATTTAGACAAATTCAGTTTAACCAAACCTCCAAGAAGCTATTTGGTTAACCAGACATAGGTATTCCAAATTCTTTCAAAATCAGCCAAGTTCATTTATAAGTAGTAAGCTAACGGAAAGCATTATAAAAGCTTGCAGAAGAAACCATTTATTATTGAATATACGTCTTCTCGAAGTCCTCCAAAAAATGTTTTTAAGGAACCCAGACCAAACTTCAGACTTCAAGTTGAGTTTGAAAACTGAGTTAAGTATTTGCTTTCGACTTAGCCTCGGCCACATTTCGTACTTGGGCCAGTCCATTTATAGGCCTTGCCTTTGCATGACTTACGCAATACAAAATTTTGCAGCGGAGTCCGTCCAACATTCCTCTGGACCCAAAACTTCTACAGCCTTTTGAAAAAAAAAAAAACATTGTTATGGCTACGAAAGGAAATAGTTAAATAAGAAGAACAGCTACAGAAGACGGAATGAAATGTTATCTAACCAACTTGTACTCAATCGCACCATAATCATCCTCGTCAGAGATTTGCAGTTTTTTCTATTGACAAATCATGCGTCTTTGAGGAGGGACAACTCTGGCTAGCACTGCGTTTGGATACCCTATAATATAGCCTATAGAAAAAGCATTTGGCAAGAGATATTTCTGAACTATTGCATTTTGAACATTGAAACAATTGTTTGTCCCTTTTTCAGCTAACTAGGAACTATAGCCCAATAGCTTTCTTGTAGAAAATCGTGACACTCAATATACAGTCTTTCTTACCAGTGTTGCTAATTTACGTAAAAATCTCACATTTACCAGTATTTCTATCTCCGAGTCGCAAATCTGTAGAGAGATACATGACAGTATGAAGTAATGTAAAGCAAAAGAAGAATAAACCAGGCCTTCTACAGTTAGAGCTCGTTCGTATCAGAAGCAATTGAGCGTAGTCAGGATTTCCGTCAATACTTTGCAGAAAACAGTACAATCACTTATGAGAAGCCAACATTTTTTTAATAATGTATGAGATTCGAGGAAAGAGAATATTTGAAATAATCTGAGATAAGGTGAGACATTAAAAGAGAAAAAACACACTTAGACTACTTCTGGAGCTAAAGCTCACTGGTGTCAGGCGAAGCTGAGAGTCATCGGAAGCTCCGTGAAGATGGTGGCGGATCGAACTATTTCGAACTTCAAACAAAAAAAAAAAAAAATAATAATAATAATAATAATGAACTACAAAGCTATTAGACTTTACTTCGCAGACCGTACCGAAAATGCAGTCTTCGGCTATGAGATATATTCTAATATTTCTTGAGGAAAATGATGCGGTGTCAGTCTATCTTGCTTGCTTATGAGACTTGTGAAGAAGTTAGGGGATAATGCAAAATCTGACCTCTCCAAGTATCCACGATCAATTTAAATCGACTAGCTTCAAGAGAGCCCGAACTTAAACGGATTATTTTGACTTCGAACTATCAAGTTACTGAGCTCTTCAAGTCTCCGAGGTCATTAGAAATCGAGACTAGTTCCGAGAGTGTAGCAACCTACATAAACGGATTATTTTGACCTCGAATTTCGAATTGCCGAAATGAAGTTAAAAATTGTAACTCGTCTTCCACATGTTAAGAGTTTCTTCTTACTTAACCTCAAATTGCTGTGCGATTCTTTAAAGCTTTAAAGCGCACATTTCGCAAATGAGCATTCGAGGATGCACCATGGCGTATTATTAACATTTGTGCAACCCTCCGCGCTGCCAGCGAAAACATAATCCACAGTCAATATTCACATTGTATTTTACCACAAAAACTAACAACAACAATAACAGCTCATGTCAATTTCCCCCAACTGACAAGCCATAATGACAATGGTAATGGAAATCTCTATGACAACAACAAATTCAACAAACGAAATTACATTGCGACAACAACAACAACAACAATAAAGTGAGCAACAGCAATAACAATAAAAACTACATAAAATAACCGTTGCAAGAGTAAAATAAACCGAAATATAATTTCAATATGCAACAAAGGATGTCAACACGCGCTAAGTAAACTGGCGAGTAGTTGAGCTTGTTATAACATTGCCATCATGCCACCACCATGCCACTTGTGAAAGCTATTGCAACTCGCAACCAAGCCATCAGGAGATGCGCCGCGCGTGTGACCTAAATAAGTGCAGCAACTCGATCGATAGTCGCCACCACCAACCAACCAAGCGGAGTCCAATGCAGAGTACCAGGACTTCAATGTGCCACAACCGCCGTTGGGTTAACTGTTTGTGTAACTGGTAAGGCGTTGTGTGGTGGCTGTGTAGTAACAAAGTAAACTGTGCAACTTTGTTGCACTATTACTATTACTACGTAGCAATAATGTGTTGCACGAGCACATGCTCACTCGTCTTGTTGCAGCCATTGCTGCTTCCACTACTGTTGCTGTTGCTGCTGCTGCTGCTGCTGCTGGGCAATGAGGCGTCTCGAGTGGCAATAACTGTAACGGGTATGGATGATATTGCTGGCAGTGGTGGTGATGTGCACCACGCACAAAATTTGCTTGCGGCTATTTGTGTTAGTTTGTTGTGGCGATATTGAGCCCGGAAGGAAATTTGCCAAAGGCAACGGTAGTTCAAGCACCGATTTCACTCACTTTCGGCAAACTAGATTTATTTATTTTAAGGTGTCTTACGCACAGACCCATGTATGAGGTAAAAGGTCAACCGGAAATTCGAAAACCACTGTACTACAAGGTCCTCGAAGAAGTACTGAACCGATTTTATCCATTTCTATTATAGTACCAAGTCCCAGAATTACCAGCAGATGACAACCACTTAGATTCATTAAAGTTTCCCGCAAAGAGGCCCATATTTCCGTCATACAGTCTGCCCAAGCCACAGTGGTCTTCATATTCAGTATTCGGCACCTTGACAAAGTGTAGTGGAGTTACGGCTATTTTTAGAAGCAACTTTTGTAGTGAGACCGGAATTTTCGTAAGCAAATGGGTCAGACATTACCGATCTGAGACGAGATTTTGACAGAATTACCCGAAACGCTATCGACCGGAAATCACAAGGTAGCCGATGGAAGGGAGGATTAACTCCAAAAAAACTTGGAATCAGATCAAAAAATTTGCACAAAATCGAAATATGTTGAAGTCTCTTTGACTTCATATCAGATATTTTAGACTAGAATTCACCAATGCTCTGGCGGTATATTCCCCCATTGAATACCTGTGAGACAGTTTTGACTGGGTAGATCCCGCTGGAGCAGTAAACTTTTTTATGGATGGATAAAAACTTGGTTGGCAGGATGTGATGGGATGTATTGTCAAGAACTCGCTATAAAATTCAGTCTCAGATTTCCTGACTATATCATTTCAAGGCTGTCGCCAGTTAGCACAGAATGCATTAAAGTAACTTCTACTGTGGAAGCAGGGAGGCGAGACGTACTAGCCTTAATCTTACTAACCTTACGTTGAAACGAGGACCTAACCTCGAAATCAATAGCATCGAGACACTTTGTGATAAGTCTAATATGGGTGCCACGACACAGTAAAATTGCAGATCCTGCAAAGCTGACGAGCTATTTAAGAAAGGCAACCGAGTCTTGCAATCTGCAGAGAAAAATTTGGTCGGTACTTCGTTATCTTCTTGCGTTCTGCTACTGGATGGCTCGGACTCACATGAGGTTGTGTGGCGCTGGACTGTCACATTTTTGGGCTCAAAATAAATCTAGGGAGCTCTTTTGACTCAGTAAGTTTAGTCTCCGTTATTTGTGGAGGGTTCTAACAGGTCTTTGCCTTATCGCTGTTGAGAAGCGTATTGGATGATAGCAAGGAAACATTTCCAATCATCCTTCTTAATTATACCGTGTTTGGGGGATCAAGGCTTCAACACTTCTGAGTTCACAATTTCAAATATCGAATATTATACGAGCTGTTTGGCATAGAAATTAATTTGGACCTTGCCATGCATGGTTACTGCGATTCATTTTACCTATTTATCCAATAAGTTTTCTACCGCCTCCTGTCCTAGCGGGTCAACTCCCGCGTGTAGTTGCAATGAAACGTGCGCAATAATGTTAAGCAAGTTCACCCTATGTCCTTGTAATTTATTTTATGAAATTGTTTCTATCCCTACAGTCAAAGTTCTTAACAAGCGAACACATACCCTTCCCTGCAGCTTTTTCCCTTGCATTCTGCTCCCACCATGCCTGGTCCTACTGCCAACAAAGCCATTGACATTTCCGCAATGCCCTTCAACGCTTCCTCTCGTGTCAACGCATTGCACATCTCACTTCAACGTTCTCTGTCCCCCATAAAAAGCTTCCGTTACCCTAAAAACCAACAATTTTCACCGTGTTCGAGCGTAAAATTTTCCACCGCACATGCCGTTCCCTCCGCCCTGCACACATTTTTCAAATTCCTGCAAAAAAAAAATTTCCCTCAACTATTCCAATTTGGCGCTTCGGCTGCTGCTGCCCTACGCCAATGTAAATGACATGTACGCAAGTACTCGGTTAATGTTATTCACGTGCCAGCAGCTCCTCGGCCCCTCGCGCGCACTCCGTTCCCCTCGCTCCCACCGTGAGAAAAGTAGCTTGCTCGCAATTTCTGTACAAACTAAATTTAACATAACGGCGCATTAGAAAAGGGCGGCACAATGTCGAAGGGAAGGGAAATTTGCGTGTTGTAGGTGATGAGAGGCCACCCTAATACCTTTTGTGGTGCCATGGAAAAATTGTAGTAAAAATTAATGGAGAGGAAATGTGCTCGGTATGCTAAACACTTTTTAACTGTACTTAAGAACTTCTAAACTCGCAAACACACACACACACACACATGCAAACATACAATGAAAAGTGTTAGATGAGTTTCTAAATGAGTTGTTTTTGCATTAGGGGAACTATTGATGCTCCGTTTGCGGAGGAGTCAAAGTGTTAAATGTGCAAACTGCTGCTTAGTTGCTGTAACGCGTTGTGTTTGCACAATTTGTGGCACGTTTAGTCACAAGTTATGTGGCAAAGTCTTTATGGCCAATCGAGATAAGTGGGTAATTTTGTGCAATTCACAAAGGGGACATTGCTTTCAAAGAAAGATTTAACGAATATGAAATACTTATAATCATCAAAAGCTCATCATCCCCATAAAGGATAACGGGTAAAATCACACATGAACAGTTAATAGTGCTCATTATCCTGCTAAAACGAAATATCATTGCAACTATTACCAATTGAGAGGAAAGAGAGATATGTATTTCATACATATATATAAAGGGTATAAAAATATATATTTCTTGATTTCGAGATGTCCGTGGGTAATCCTAAAATTTTAGGTGGAACTTTACACAGCCTGTGCGTTTACACTCCTTATACGAACGCGTTTCTCGCCAATGACAGAGCCGCAAAAAAATCATCAAGTCGCTATCCGGTAGCACATACTTAAAGGACAGTAGAACACAGACGAGGAAGATCCAGACTTGTCAGAATATTGCACAGCGAATACAAATCTTTTGCCCCTCGGGAAATGTCTGAGAAACCTACAGCAAAATGAGTTAAATTTTGGTTCCCCAATCACCTTTTTGCTTACCTCCCAGAACTCGCTTTCTAACACGCTTTTCCAGCCTTATCTGTAGTCTATGTAGTTTAAATGATCCATTTTCTAGATCTTCTAATTAATAACGTCATTAAATAGAGTCAGCATAACAACAGCACTGTTATGCGATCCATGCGCATTGGTAAAAATGCCTCAAAAGTCCAATAAGCACGAACTAAGTGAAGGCTAATGTCAAGTTCGTCTACTGTGAAATAATGCCAAATAAATGCATTTTCAATTACAACATTACAATAACAAATATACGTACATACATATGTACATATACATATTTATATAACCTAAACACATCAAATTAAATTTATTGCGGTCTTTATTAAACGCTACACACTTGTCCGCTCGCTACACATGATAAATTGCATTAACACCTTTTTCTGACAAATAAAATGTGGAAAATGTGCGTGTGACATGAAGGCTTTGTAACGCTCCACAAATGCGCTGACGAGCGACACGAGCGGCGAACGAACGTCAACACGGCAAATTGCAATGAAAATGAATTTCAATTTAACCGTTTATTTATTTCATACAAAGGAATTTCATTTTCATTCATACGCAGGCATGCATGGGCAAGCACAAACCGACGGATGCATGCACATATGTACTTGCACACACAATCGTGTATGAAGGTGTGCACGAATACACTTGCCTCGTGTGTCTGTCAATTTATTTATTTAACTGCGTATTTTCGTTTATGAATTAATGAAAACCGCGGGCGAACGCAACAACACTTGATTGTTGATCAAATAATATTATGAGAGAGAGAAGAGCAGCAACAATAACAATAACAAGTAGTGCTGGTATAAGCAAGTACAACAATAAGAGAATGCAACGGCAACGGAATAAAAACTATAACAAAAGTAATAACAGTAAAATATAACAAGAACAACAACAGTAACATATTACGACAACAAAAGACGAAAATAACAACAACCACAAGAAGAAAATACAACAACAGCAACTATAAAATACAGCAGTAACTAAAACTGTAATATAACAATAACAACAACAAACGTTAAAAAAATAGTACAACAACAGCACAACAACTAAAGGAAAATAAATAAATACTTACACTCCCGCATATTAGAACAGTAAAAAATTATAACAAAAACAACAATAAGAAAATACAACAACATAAAGAACAACAAATTAAAATATAGCAGTGACAAAAACAAAAGTAACAAAAACAAAAAAAAAAATAGTACAACAACAACAGCAAATAAAGGAAAAGTAATACATAGTATGTATGTACATTCATACATACCATAACGAATAAACAGCAAGAAAGTGGAGTTGTATCAAAAAAGACTAACAACAACCACACGAACAATAACTACAACAACAATAAACACAACATTATTCATCAAAATACAGTAATAGTAATATACATATTTATACAAAAATGCAACAACAAAAAGTAAATCCAGCGACAACGGAAACAACACCAACGAAAACACCCCACCGTGTTGCACGCAACATGTAAATTTACTCGCTGACTTTAATTTATTGCGGCGATGACACAATACAATTTATTTGATAAATTAAAATTAAACAAAGCAACAATAACAAAAACAAAAACTATAACAAAGAGCCACGACGCAGTCAACAAGGAATAATACACATGTACATATGTATGTATGTATGTATCAGTAAGCAAACAAAAACTAGAACAACAACGAAATTATAATAAGAAAGTGGCGGCTAAATGCAATATGGCAACACTTACGACATTCTCACGCAAATGCTTGAGTGTGCGAGTAAATTACGGAAACAATTCGATATGCTGTTTGTTGTTGTTGTATGCCAGAATATAGTATTCTTAAAGATGGCATGAAACACCACTATTTCGGAACTGTTTTTCTTGTGCTTGAACTAGTTTAGATGTGTTCAGATATGTGAGTGTTGCCACCGAAAAAAATTTTTACCAATACCAGGTAACCGATGAATAGGTCTGCAGCATATTTTCAAAATTTAATTTCTGAATTTAGCTGACTTAATGCTACTATTTTTGAGAAAATATTTAAGCTGCATCCTCACCATCTTCTACTTTCCCCATCGTATAAGTTTTCTTGTTTTCCTTCTTCTTCGTTGCACTTTGCATTTCAACTTCTGTCTTTGTGCAGTCAATGGCAATTCCTTACAACAACAACAACAGTTAGTAAAATAATACTGTAAGTAATAAGAAAACATTGACGCAGCAAGACTCATTTCATTGTGTGCTGATAAGTGGATGGAAGAATAGTAAAAGTTTTGTTGAATTTAATTAAAAAAGTGTAAATAGAACGAGCACAATACAAACACACACAAACTTTGACAAATTTAGTGACAATGCCACTCAGTGCAAGGAACATAAAAGCGCGGAGGAGAGGGAGAGAGGGAGGGTAGTGAGCGCAGACGTGCAAGGTACAGTTGGCGAGTCCTCGCATCAACGTTATTGAACTCAAGTGAACGACAACTTTTTCTAGAACTTGAGCAACCAAATTCGTAATTGAATTGCACACAGAAGTCGTGTATTGTCTAAATTTCATTTTACTTATGAGTAGTTCGACTTGTGCAGAAATTAAAAATCAAATAACACCTTGCGACTGGAATGGAAACTTTCTTAATTTCATTACTGAGTATTCAGTTCTCCTCGCAAAAAGAAAGAATAAAATACATATGTACATACATAAGTTGTCTGCGGACGACCCATAGGCGAGTACATTTACAACCGAGTACATTTTAAACTAGTGTACGAGTAAATAGACGTCTAATAAACCTGAGAAAGTGGCGAATCGAACAAACAATTGCTTTATACGAGTAATTCATAAAGTTTTGAGACCATCAGTCAATGCAATGGAGTGTGGAGCCTTGTGCGGAGGATGAAGCTAAGTGTTGAAGTTCACGCAAGTTGGAAAGTTCTCTGAGCGACAATCACTTGCGAGTGGCCAGAAATGATTATATAGCATATGGCTCAAGCAGCTCACAACTTCCGGTCGTAGACCAACAATTTTTTTTTTTTGGTTAGCCAAAAAAACAGCCTTTTGAAGTCGAGCAAAAGTGAGACGGCAAAACATCTTTCCCCCGGAAAAAGTAATAGGGCTGTGTAAACTGACGTTGTGCAGCACCAAAAGCTCCGTCAGGATGAGAAAGAACCTCTCTCCAATTCTTTCGATACGAAGTGAGGTTTCAGACAAGATAAGTCCCTATCGTGTGACTTCTTCAATCTATTGCCAGAGCAAATAGGTTTGGCGGTGAACGCGAGCAAGACGAGATATCTTCTGTAATCAAACAAACAGTCGCCGCACTCTGACTTGGACATTCGTGACAGTCATCAGTCATCACTTCGAAGTCGTATATATATATAAATTCGTCTATCTTGTAATCTGCATTAACACCATTCTCGACGAACAAATACCAAATTTTACATGTCACTTATCATCCCCGTCCTTCTATCTGGTGCAGAGGAATGGACGATGGCAACATCTGATGAGTCGGCATTACGAGTTTTCGACAGAAAGGTTTTGCGGAAGACAGCGAATTCCACAGTCGATAGAACGATGAGCTGCATGAGTTATACGACGACATTGACCCAGTTTAGCGAACGAAGAGACATCGGCTAAGCTGGCCAGACTATGTATGTCGTTCGAATGGAAGAGAACAGCTCTGAGAGTATTCAACGCAGTACCCATCGGTGAAATAGAGGAAAAGGGAGACCTCCATTCCATTGGAAAGATCAGCTGGGGAAGGACCTGGCTTCGCTTGGTATCTCGAATTGGCTCCAAATATCGAAAAAAAAGAAACGACTTGTACGCTGTTATAAACGCGGCTAAAGCCACGTCAACAGTGACCACATCGATAATGAGGAAGAAGAATGCTTTCAATAGAGTTGGCAAGGAATTTTAATAATAATAAGTATGTATATGTGTTTATAGAAAACTTATTGAAATTTATGCAACGCGAATAAAAAAGAGACCTTTCATAAAATATTCCCACCAAATGCACTTTCATAAGAAACCACCAGCTGCATTCTTCGCTTTATTACAGGCACGTGATTGAATTTCTTATGTAAAACTGGTAATTTTCCACTTATTTGAAGACTAGATGATACAAGAAGAACTCTATGTATGTATGTGTATGTTTATGTTAAATATCAGAAATGCGGCCCAATCACATTGCCGGCAATGCCGCGAGACGTGACCGAATAAAAGTGCACTATGCCGCCGAGCCCACGCCCCCCACCTAGCCAAACACACAATTTGAAGCCGCTTGCCTCACCTTCATTGACACAAACGCCTGTAAGACTCACCCACAAATAGCACTCTCACGTCTGTGGAATGTCATAAAACGAACATTTGTTTGGCTGGTTTGTGGGTTTGTGGGTTCGATTGAAAAGTGAAGCAACAGTCCCACCACGGAATGTCAGAATATTACTTCAAATAGCGGTTTCGCGTTTGGCATTTGGTGGATACTTCGATTTTATTTCGCACTTTTGTTGTTGCCTCATTTTTATTTTGAAATGTGTTTGAAGACAATACACGAACCGTTAAATGGTGACAAATAAGATGGAGTGAAGAAGAATTTCGGAATACTGAAGAGTGTTGGAAGAGCGAGTATATGAGAGTCTATCAAGTTATATGGTTAAAATCGCTCTCGTTGTTTTTTATGACAGCTTATATTGAGGATGAACTGAAAGACCTCTCATCGTCGAAAGAATTTGAGAGAACATGCTCTCACTTGCGAATAGTAGCTCTTGAGTGACAGCAGTCTCGCAAACACATTTTCACTTAGACCACGTAAATATACAAACTTGACACAGAAAGTTTGTTAAACACCTCAAACGATTACTTCACGAGCTTAGGTTAGATGGAGAGGTCGATCCTCAGTGGGATTTCACTTGGACACCAGTCCTTATAGTACCTGAAAGCTTTTATACACTGGTTCATAAGAACCTCTTTGCATTACCTTGCGGTCTTTGAAGACATCATCAAGAAACTTTCGACCGGTAATTGCGACTCTTTCCTTATAGAAAGAATCCTGAATTAGATGGTTGTCTGTAAGTACTCCTTCTAAAATTAAATACTCGGCATGTGCGGCCCATGTTCTAATCATGCCACGTTGGCTTGCTTGTGAAGCCAGTTGTGGCTTAATTCCACCGAGGCTCGTCTATATCTCTAACATGTTTGTTGATTAAATATCTACAAGTGTTCAGAGGCATATATGTACATATATTCCCTCATTAGCGGAAACTGGTTTCAAGGTGGTGCCTGTTCTGATCAGTCCATCCGCTTCACAGTTAGCAGCAACATCACTAAGCTTTGGAACTCATCGCAGGTTTGTCGTGAAATAGGATGCTGGATACACCAAGAGAACAAAGCGTTTTTTTCGCTATCTTCGAACCCTAAGATTCCAACCAATTTGTATATATTAGATATAAATATTTTTTTTTTGTGCTCAGAACAAGACTTTAGTTGCTGTGTATTCCACCTGTAAGACAATGCACTGTTCTAGTAGTTGGATGGTCTAATCTGATATCTAATATTCCTTCCACACGTTTATCCAGCTTGGGCCCGTCCGGATATATACTTATCTCTAGGTCTTTGTCCCCATCTCACCTGTACTCATTTCTGCAAAGGTGTGCAATACTGGGGGCCGAATTGCAATTAACCGAAAACCGAAACTTCGCAGTTGTTTCCAAACAAACCTCTGGAGAGTAAATACCAAATATCGTTTAGTGCCTGATTTGGTATTATCTAAGAGCCTCATTGATACGATCTGATATGGAGGTATTTCAAGGTATTCTTCGACTTCCCTCCAAGTTGGAACTAACATACATATTTAAGTTAAAACTTCTCTTAGAACTCATGATCATCGAGGCAAAAAGGACAATGAACTGTCCAGTATTTTATTTGTCGAGAAGGAAGTTTTTCGTCAGGATTATGTCTTTCTCAAATCTCGTTTCTTAATTGATCTGACTATATTTTTACTATTTTGAAACTGTAAAGGTAGTTGTGTCTGTGTCGAAGTTATATATCGACAGAAGTTACTAAAACTGGCTACCGACTTAGAATCTCTCAGCATACCCATCATCATCATCATTCCAAACCGGAGACTCAGAAAACCATTATAAGGAGTGTCGCTCCCATATAGATTTGTGCGTATAATTGACGTCTCAACATTGCAGGTACTTCCCCGTGCTGCAGGGCTTGCATTACATTTACTTTATGGAGTTTACTTTGCAACCAGTTTTTTCTCTCTTTTACTTATTTATTTCTGATATCTACAATACATTACAAGTTCCATGCAAATAAATAAGCCAGTATATATAGTATGTATAACATTTTGACACATTTTTATCGGCTGTCACTCGGTAATATTCTACAATCGTAATTTCCAACCATCACGGCTGACTAAACACTTGTCTGTCTGCCGTTTGTCTGTGACAGAGATTTGCTGCGTAATAAAATTGTTTATGTTTGCGCGATTAATGAAATATTAATATGCCGAGTTAAGTGGCGATACAAAGGTTATTAATAGGCTTATGGCTACCAAAAGAGTTACCCCCTAGGAAATTTAAGACAAACAATTTTTTTAATTTGTTTTGGATGAGAAAAGTAAATATAATTTAAAGTGTGTCTTTTGCTATTATAATTTTGGTCAAACTATGGTTAGAAACTAACACACCCAGTAGGAAATTAATATAAAAAAAATATTTTTAATTTTTTCTTATTTTTTTGCAACAAATAGTTGAAACGATTAGGTTTGTTATTCTTAGTATACACTACAATCAGTAAGACCTTGTGGGAAATTAAACAAAACAAAAATAATTTTGATTTATTTTGTTTTTATTTTATTTTATTAAATGAAATAAATTAAAGGATGAAATTCTCAATTTTACTAAATATACACTACGATTAGGGTCTAAAATACCCAGTAGGAAATTAGAAAAAAAAAATTTTTTAAATTTTTTCTTATTTTATTACACCAATTTTTCCAAGAGTACACTATGAATAGAGTCTAACATACACGGTAAGAAATTAAAAAAA
>NW_017537489.1:2608836-2664289 GCF_001853355.1 Bactrocera latifrons | reverse complement strand
TAAGGATAAAATTTGCAATTCCACCATGGGTACACTACGATTAGCGTTTCATATACCCAGTAGGAAATTTTGAAATTTGTTTTTTTTTGTTCTTCATATTTTTTAAGATGGGAAATAATTAATATTTTAAAATGTGTTAGTTTTACTTTTAGTAAAATTTAATTATGCTAATGATCTAGCATACCCAGTAGGAAATTTAACAGAAAACAATTTTAGTTTTTCCTATTTTTTCTAAAATTTTTACATTCAATAATTCAAAACTTTCACAAGTGCTAACTATGTATAACAATTGTCTGACGAACCCAGTAGGAAATTAAACAAAAAATATTTTTTTCTACTTTTATTAAATCTTAACATATTCATTTGTCTTATGGCATATAAATACATCAGTATAGTAAGGAGGTACATGAAAACTCTACTTCGCTTCCACTATGCGCCACAAGAAGAATTGGCACAAGCCCATCGTACTCCCGTGAGCGTTTGTGATCGCACGGCGGCGAATGTGTCACACGTGATGTATGCGTGTCGCCCGTCGTTCCAACTTCATGTGGCATCCGCGCGGTTGTGTCTGTCACCTCGACCGCAGTCGCATACCCAGACAGACATGACAGCCCAGTATAGGCAGACGTACGCATTTCGTCTTACATTAAATGTATACATGCAAATAGTTATTTGTTATTGGATTTTTTTTTCTTTGTTGTGGATGTCGGTGCTTTTGCGCCGCCAGTGGTGCGGTGACTGCATGCCGAACTGATGAATTCGTAGCAAGTTAATTGTAACTTCACTAGGCTGTCACTTCGCTTGATAAGACAGGCGAGACAGACAGACAAATGCAATATATGCTAAAGCAGAGCATAAATATAAACTAGGGCGCCTCGCAATAAGCAGATAAGAATATGCAATGAGGAGACAAGAGTCGATAAATTCAGATGGATTTACTTATAACGGGTGTTTTAGTAAAGAAAGGTGGATTAAGCAATGGATTAAGCCAAAGTGGACCTACATATTAGGTTGTCAAAAAAAAATTGCGGTATTTTTTATTTATTTATTTTTTTTTATCTTATAACGGTTTGATTACTCATGCCCAGCTCTTGACCGATGCTACGGCTGCTACTATGCCGGTCTCTTTCGACCAATTCAGCGATTTTATCGCAATTTTCGACACCAGACCTTCCGGAGCGTGGCGCATCTTCGACCACCTCTACACCAGAACGAAAACGTTGAAACCATCGTTGTGCGGTGGAAATGGAAACTGTATCGGGTCCATAAACTGCACAAATTTTATTGGCGACTTGAGATGCATTTTTGCCTTTATCGTAGTACTGTAAAATATGCCGTATTTTCTCTTTATTTTGCTCCATGTTTGCGACGCTATAACTCACGAACGACTTAAAAGAAACGACGAAAATGAGCTTTCCAAAAAGGTATAGCATAACCCGATGCCACGAATGAAACTAGAACTATGCGCTCTCAGCGCCAACTAGCGAAAATACCGCAAGACTTTTTTGACAAAAGTAGACCTATTTCATCACGGCAGGATAGACTGAAATTTACTATCGAAATTCGGAGTCAGTGGCTACAACTTTAAGAGCGCTACGTCCAGTAAATAGTCGTCCTGTCAGATGAACAATTGAGCGTCTAGTGGAAAAATCTTAATCCACAGACACAGTACAAGGTGTTCCCGTGGCGATGAGACTAAGAAATGCCCGAAGTACCGAAAATATTGCTGCCTTTAGCGCATCAATTGCGTAAGACCCAAATCAGTCTCCAACACGTTCTTCTCAAGCGTTGGACATCTCTGCTTCATCTTTGTGGCGAATTTTGCGAAAAGATCTTGGCCTTGACGTAAGAACTGAAGCCGCTTGACTACCAGAATCGTCGTATGTTCGTGAATTGGGCTGAATGACAATTTCAAAATGATCCGGATTTTCAGCGAAAAATCATCTTCAGCGATGAGACTCATTTCTGGCTGAATGAATGGCTTCGTCAGTAAGCAATCCACAAGTACTCCATGAGTCGCTTTTGTATTCCGAAAAAATGACGGTTTAGTGCAGCTTAAGGGCCGGCGGCATCATTGAGTCGTACTTCTTCCGTAATGATCAAGACCGGCACGTTACTGTGAATGGGAACCGAATATATTTTGGTTCGAATTGGATGATATGGACTTGAAAAATATGAAGTTTCAGCAGGACAGCGCCATTAGCCACAATCGATTAATTGAAAACCAAGTTTGGAGAAGGTGTTATCTCACGAAATGGCTCAGTCAATGGTCTATGCCACAAGCCAGCCACGATTGATTAATTGTGTACAAATTGCAGCAGTATCGGCTAATTTATGCTTGAAAACCGTCGAAAAATAGGTTAAGCGATTGGACTTCTGTAAGCGTGCCCGTGGTGGTCATGCAAAAGAAATCGAGTTCCACACTTAATAGCATCGAATGTATGTACTTTCACAGGGATAAAGAATTTCCTTTCGAATTAATTTTGAGTCAGTAAAATTCTGATTTGTCTGAGCCAACAACTGGACTACTTTTTTATTTGAGAATCACGAAATTTGGAAAGGGTTACTCTTAAAGGTAATGGAATAATCTTCAGACATATTGTTCATATCGGGGTCCTTGTATGGAAAACTATTTTATTTGACAAGATATCTACATACATGAAATATAAGACGGTAGTTGCCATACAAACTGAACGAACATAATCAAAAACTGTTGGTCTCAATTTCTCGAGCTGAAATGAGTGCAATGGCTGCCGAAAGAGCATAGCACATTATCGGTATATATGTAGGTATATGCAAAAGTATATACATATATGTATTTTTATTATATAATTGCATGTGATTTGTTTTTGTAAATATGGACTGGTGGCAACAGTTTATGAAAACATACAAACATAAATACATATGTACATACAACTGCTCAGAAGTACTTTGTTATTTTAGCTGCAAGCGTCATTATTGCAAAAACACACATACACRTGCAAAACTAAAGCACTCACACACACACACGCACACACGTTTATGAACGCTCAGAGTCGTTAAAATATACACGATCCTCATCAAGTAAACGTCAACAATGCAATAACATAAATAAGTGCATAAAACTGCAACAGCAGGAAACAACAACAACTACTACAACAACAAATGGCAGCAAGCAGTAACACCAATAATAAGAATAACAAACTCATCATGGCGATAATCATCAGCTTTATCGCTGCTCATTAGTTCACATATGCATATCTGTATGTATGCATATGTGTGTGTATTTATGTGTGTATATATATTTCTATGTAGATATGTATGCATTATTGAAGCTTTACAGGCGGCGAATGCCGCATTGCAATTACAGTCGGCAAGCAAATTGTCTGCGCAAAGGAGCGATAACAAAATTACAACAACAAAAATATGTATATACATATATACCATATGTCCAACAACAGTATTCGAATAGCAAACGCTTTTACAGCAGTAACTGGAGTGGTAGGTGCTGCAGCGACCATTCAGGAAGCAACAACAGCCCAGCCGTAAATTATGGCGAATTTCGATATGCCACACCCACATGGCTAAGAAAACTAGTGTATTACTTTGGTTAGCATTCAGAATCAATATCAAGAACCACCAAATAAATTTACCCTTAAATGACTTGAAATATCTGGAGGATTTGGACTAAACTACCATATAAGGATCGCTCCCTAGGGATGCGGAACGTGACAAGTCTCACAGCCAGTTACATACGCTGTATTTATTCCGTTGGATGACAAATGAATGTTACCCAGCCGCCTTTCGTTATGTATTTATAGTAAGGATCGGCCCATAGGGGCTCTAGATGTGAATAGTCTAACTGTCAGTTACACTGGATGAGAAAAGAATGTTGCCTTTCTTCTTTTCGTTAAGTATTTTGATTAACTTTTCGGTTTTCGGAACTTGTTGGATAACTCGGTTTACACTAGTGACCGAGTTGTAATGATTTCACCAAAGTTCTTCAAACGGAGTACGGAAACCCTGGACGAAATGGCAAAACTGCGGCTTAATAGTTTTGGATATTTTTGAAATCTATGTTGTTCAATTCCCTTTCAGTGTAAATTCAACTTTTGGCAGATGATGAGGAGGATTCTTCGGATTTGAGGAGTTACAAGTCTCACTGGAAGTAAAACCAACACGACAAAATAACCAACACACAACAACAGCGCAAACTGTACAGATCCGTTGTCTCACGTATTCGATGGCTTGGAAGAGACTTCGCAAAAATCTTCTTAACGATCAGAAATTCGTTTCCAACGACAGTCGGGTCTAAGTAATCGCAACGGATCCGGATTTTTATTCAGCAAAGGACTGTAAATTCGATACCATGTCTCGATATCACTTCAGAAATATTTTCTGCCGCTACAACAAGTGATCACGGCTAGTATGAATCTCTCAGCATCAGTCATATATTTAATGAGCTATTTAACTGAAAACTTCTATTTTAGTAAAATAAAACATCAAGAATGGTCCTGCTTAGCAAAGTATCCTATAAAGTCATTAATCTGAATATATGAAAATATGATAAAATAGGAAAATCATTGCCATCAGAGGTGAATATACTTCGACGAAACCAAAGGTCTGGAAATAAAGATCTATAAGATCGGCTCTCATTCCATTACAAATCGAACCCACAAGTGCTGCTTCAATAGAACCGCATATATGATACCCCCTGACTCAGTTCGGTGGCTTAGATTAGATGCGCAAAACTTCCTGCCGATCCGTAATTCTAATCAAAGCTCCTATAAACTTCCTCATTGCAGTATCAATTACCATATTTACCGAGCTGGATACACTTCGACGAAACACAAGGTCTAGAAATAAAGATTTAAAATGTCACCTCTCGGTCTATTACAAATCGAAGCCACTAACTAACTTACTAACTCAGTGAAACTCTTGAGATCCACAGATACAGCAGATGCTGAAATGGACATTATAACCATTGTTGCACGACCCTTTCAACCCTTTAAATACATTTTGAGATAAGGAGATAAGAACAAATTGCTTCATGAGGTAATTAAGTTAACAGAGATCTGCCATGAGAAGAAATTATCTAATTGATCTCTTTGCGCCAGAAGATAAAAGGCAGGTCACACATACTACTAGATATAAAAACAGGGTATCCAAGGGGTGCTTTAGTTCAAGTAACATGGTACTACTTGATGAACTATTACGACTAAGTACCTACCGTTATTCGGTGACCAAGCCTATCCTGTCATCTTCTAAGGGTATTTAGTGCGCAAAGTTCAGGATTCGACGACTTTTCGAGGATATAGGAAGTATACCTCTCTGCAGTAAACTGATCGATTGTTAAGCGTTGAAATTTGATATACCTCAGATCACTTGAATCTATAACTAAGAAGGATATAGAGTTTCGGTACTGAATTTTTTCAAGCAGTCTTGTTATGTTCTTCTATCAAGCCACATGTAGTGCCATTGGTCTGAAGTCTCAAACGCACTTTTCAAGAATTCCATTTCCTTCGAAAGCCGAAAAGTGGCAACGTGGGAACAATAGTAGCCCGCACAAAAAGGAAAACGTTAAGGATCTTTCAAAGATTTTCAAAATGTGTTCCTTTAGCCGTGTTGCCACCCAATTTACAGCTGGGTTTTAGAAGAGCGGAGACAACAATAAAGCCAAGCACTAGCCACAACCGCAGCCACAGCAGACAAAGGCGACTACCAAACAGTCAGTCGCTCATCAGCTTCGCAAATATTTATGTATAAATAAACAAGCAGCAGCTGCATGACGGCAACAAGAACTGCGACCGGTTCCAATATTTGCTGTACGAGCATATACGAGTATAGTACAAATGGCAATAAACGCGACCAGCAGCAGCGACACGGCGTTGAACGCCAGAGCTCAGGGTGAATGGACGCGTCTGCGTCTAAACGAAACCAGCGCGCCAATTCTGAGCTTCCCGCCAATTTTGTGCTATTTTATAGTCGTAGCGCTGGCTATTGCTTGTTGTTGTTGTTGTTGCTGATGTTTTTTGTTTTTTGTTTTTGCATTGCCAGCAAGCGGCATATGTTGATTTTGGCACGCATAGGTGAAGTGCAAACCAACAGCCACAACAACGACAATGGTAAACAACATTGCTGCAATGACCAGGGACCACCACCAAAGCAATGGCAAAAACACAAATAACAACATTCCACAAGCATGCAACGTGTGTGTGTGTGGCAGCAATTGCAAATGTTGCACGCAACTCAACAACGGCCATATACGAGCACAACACATAAAACCACCTGCCCGCCGGCGTCGCCAACGCCGTGGCTGTGAGCAAGCGAATTGTTTGTGTTTTGGTTCCTCTTTACCGCCATTCGCGTTGCGGAGCTGTTGCCGCTTTGAACTTTTTGCGCTGTTGCAGATGGCGCGCCACGAGATGTGGCATATTGTTTGAAGCGTTTGCTTTGTTCCCCTCATTCTGTCTGCATTTGTCAGGCTTGTTGTGTCTTTGTTGCTGTTGTGTCTGCGTCATTGTTTGTTTACCAACAACTGACCAACAACAACAAGAACAGCAGCAGCAGCGGCAGACCGCCACGTCGACGTCGACAGAAAAAGTGCCCGCCTTTTTGCTGTAGCCACGCGAATGGCAGCGCAAAATGGAATTGGCGAAAAAATTGCAATTCCGTAGCGACAGCGCCGCGGCAGCAGTCTTTAAGATCAGCGCAGCAAAAGATGAGCTTCACTGAGGGCAACGGTTGGGATTTCAAAATATGAGTTCACTGGCTTTGTAGTTGCATGAGTTCAGTTTGGTGGAGTTTGGAGATCTGGTACTTTGATTCGGACTGCATAGATGATGCGCGGTTTCTGGTCTTTTGTCTTTTGAAGTGCTCTTAGGGATCATCACGATTGAATTGACACTTCTAATCTGCATTTAATACAAAAACGGAGGAGCTGGAGACCGGTATCGACTCCATTCGAACCAAAGTCTCCTGAAGTCAGATTTAGAACTAGAAGCTCACGTTTTTCATATCTGGACTGCAGATGCACCAAAGTCGTATATCTCCGTTCTAGAAGTGGAATTAGAAGTTCACGTTTGTCATGTCTAGACTCCGGATGACACAATGTCACATGAAGAGCAGTTTTGATACAAAAGTGTTCGCACATATATTGTTGACCTGCGTTACAGGATTAGCACTAGAAGCTCCTATCGCAAAATGTTAATTTACCCATTGGAATGCAAAGTTACATAACATAAGTTTATTCCTACTAAAATCGGAGATCAAATAATTTAGCAACGATCTTTCGGAATTTCCCAAAACTACAATAAGAACAGAGATTTCAATTACCAGAGTTAAACGTAAAGAATTTTTTATGCAACTGACTAGTAGGTTGAGCATCTTAAGGCCTCTTCATTTTCGATTGAGATTTTTCTCCTCTGCATTACACCGAATGTTTAGTTTACATTCACAAAAGACGTCAACGACAAACTTTTATGGATATCCAATACCGTGTCCGAGTAAACAGAGAGATAACCATCACACAGGGCCAAGCGTTCTTGGACAAATTCTTCTTGAAATTAAGTTAAGCTGCCGTTTAACAGCTAACGTTTATCAGCTAATTGATTGAAAATGTTGCAGAACCATCTTAGGACGTCTACTTTATCAAGAGCTCGAGTATTCGAGTGGCACAGAGTGTAGGTCGTGACGACACTCGCTTCATGCGATTCACTCAACCTCCTCTGGTAATGACGATAACTTCCGTTACCACGACAGTGGAGTCAAAAGAAAAAGGAACGAACGCGAATTTTATGCGAAAAAACATGACGATAACATCGGAAAAGTGAAAGAAACAGAGCCTGAAAATCGTCATGTTGGCACCCGAGAGATGGCATGGGGTCCAACATCTTTTATTCAATATTCAATATTGATTCAAACCTTGGTCAACACTAAACTACTACCAAAAGACCTGAATCTTTTGTAAATCTTACTTACTACAATCATTAAACGCTTCATTACTGGTGACAACGCCGGGGTTTTCATATTCATAAATTATCTCCAACAACTCGGAAACAGTCCAACAAAAATTAACGACAACTGAAATACCAAAATTTGCTGAAGGCACTGAAGACCATCTCAGACGAGATTTAGAACAAGTTTACGGTTAATTGGATTAGGCATTGACATGCTTGTGTTGCCTCAATAGGAGCTTATGTTGAAGGCGATAGTAAAGATTTGTATGAAAACTCGTGAACTCGTACAGTTGTTTTCTTATCAGTCCAGTGCAAATTTAATCAGAGGGCAACTATCTATCAGTCATGCTAGATTTCCTTCGTTTTTATTATGTGCAGAGTACTGAAGATTAGTAGCTCCGCAACTCGATTGCTCTTCAAAAAATAGGTTACCCAAGTTAGAGCTGTAGCTTGGAGATTTATTGTATAGTATAAAGGTAGAGAGCAGCTGGTACGATGAGGAGTGTCATGTCGTCCGAATGGACGAAAACACTCCAGCACTGAGAGAATTCGAGGTAGTGGCCGCCGCTGAAAAAGAGAAATACCTCCACTCCGTTGAAAAGACCAACTGGAGAAGGTCCTGGCTACATTAAGAATCTTCAATTTTGTTTCAAAATTCTAGTTTTTAGAATTAAGAACTCGACGCGAGAAATCTTGAAGGAAGCAAAGAAGTAGTCGATATTAAATAAGACACAAAAAATATTGTTGCCAACGCCTCAATGTTGTTTCACACCACTTAAGCAACGCACGCCCTTACAACGTGTCAGAACCGCTGCCATAACCAATATTAATATCCTCTACTCCCGAATTTTCCATCCCAGCCTGCGCATCAAAATTGATGTACCGTAACTTTATGACAATTTTATGATAATTTAATTACATACATAAAATCATAGTAGATCATTAATTAGCATTAATTGTATGTCGACTCTGACAGTCTCTGGCCACAAAGTCTTCGAACTGTGTGTAAGTTCATTGCGACGAGGCGACCAAACGCATGTCAAAATCTGCTCAAAATGAAGCACAGCACAAAATGGGCATCAATAAATATAAATAATGACGATTGCCACATAGAGCCGTCAAGCAACTGCGTCTCAAGGTTATGACCCCATGTCAAAGCATCCTTACACGGTTAGCGTCTGTCTGAGACGGGAGTATCAAACGAATGGTACAAAGAATTTTCAAAATTACACGGAATCGCTGTTTGCGCATAGGGTTTGTTTTTGTTTGTGTCTGAGTTTGCGGTTCGACAATTTTCGCCATAAATGACATACATTACATGCGTTTATGGCACGCACCTTTGTGAACCCGCCTTACTGCGATGCCGTGCTTGCATCGTAAATCTTATGCCTATGTCTACCAGCCCAACATTCCCAAAAGCTTCGAGTGGAAAGTGTAAATCGACAGCCGTGCGAGCATGCGAACGCGAGAACAAATGAACGAGACGCTACGATATCGCCGTCAAGGGCAACGAAAGGACGCACCGTCGCGTTACGTCTCAAGAAGCCAAAAGAAGCAAAGCCCTTAAACAAACACGAAAACAGTGGTAGACACAGCAAGTGCGTTTACATGTGGTTATTGTTGGCTTTGTAATTTATTAACATAGGCCGCCTTTCAAAGGCGCACTTCAGCCAGCCATCAACCGCCTGTTGTCCTTACCGACCCGCCGCGTAGGATTGCCATTATGACTGCCAGCTTCTGGAGCAGTCAGTGACCTTCAAACTTTCAGGTTATGACCACCACTTACCCACATTAGTAGAATAACAACAACACCAAGCGGAGTTCAATACACCAACGGTCTGACGCGTGATTTGGTTACGTGGGTTTGGTGGGCCGCACCGACGACCGTCTCGTCTTGGCTTGGCTGGGCGTTGTTCTGACGGCGCAACAAATAGCCACCCCACGTTGTCGCACTCAGCCCAATACTACTGCCTGCCCACTTAACTGTCACTAAGTTTAACGCACACAGCTTGTTGGCCTTGAGAACTTTTGCGGATCTTTTTGCGCTTGTTTGGAGCGCCTGAAAGCGAAAGCAAATTTTCCGCCGCTAAACAAATACAAAGCATTACATCTAAATACATAACGATTTATATAAGTAATAACTAAGCCTGATAAGAGTATCGTCTGCATGGCACTAAGCCTACTTTGGTGGTTGCTTTTGTACAGTTACCAAATGTTTAGTCTGGCTTTTAGGCAATTTTCTCAGTCGAGCCGTATACACTTTTATTATTTTGCGTCAAAATGTTTGTGGTGCCTTGTAGAGCAGACAACCTCACGGAATGTGGCCAATAGGATCTTAAAATTGTGGATAAACATTATAAGTAATTGTGGATGAAGTATTCTTAAGAGCCCTAAAACTTCACATACTCCTCAATATTGCTCTACTTATGACTTAGATGTGCTCTGATTATACGATTTATGTTCTTTTTCGGAGCTCTCTGGGTAGCACATTTTTGGACTAGTAACCTGGACAGTTTAATGGCTCCTTGAATACAAGATGTATTCGCTAACTCTAGGTATAAGAATGTTTGACATTTAGTCCGATAAAAATCCACTGGTAGCTCGGATCTGAAGTGTGTGGGATTGAATGGAAATTTATCTTATGACATTTAATCCTTTCCTTTACTCGTATGCGATATTCACGAAACCGAACGGTACTCCCTCATTTGTTGTAAAACTTAATAATATACGACAAGCTCTGAAGCGCTTTTAAATAGAATTTCTTTCATAACTCCGACTCGGCGTTGGTCTTCCGAAGATGATCGGTTTTAAATTATTGAATGACAGTTTGATCAAGGTGCTATCTTAACGCTTAACGTCTACTAAGGTAATGCAGAGATGACCTTCAATCATATGTAAAAATTTTCGATACTGCCACGGCTACTTGAATGATTGGTACAGGAAGCGGTAGGAACCGTCTGCGAGAATTACAGTGTTCGGTACCAACAAATGAACAAAACAAGAAGGTAAGATCTTGTGCCAGGACCAAACTTTCAGCTACAGTGTAAATTGCCGCCAGATTGAGAAAAAGTTTGTCAATAGCTTTACGGCCGCTTTCGAAAGCCGTTAGGTTGTAACTACACACTGTTTTCTAAAATCCATGAGTAGGAATCATGAAAAAGCGGTGAAGTCGTTTAAGAAGTTGTAAGATAAAACTTCCTTAATACACCTTAATACACACATTTAGTTTCGAATAAAACTTAGCTAATAGAATTAGACCGTATTCAGTTAGCTCCGCCCAAGAGTAAATTCTTAGTATCGGCTAACCTAAAAAATTTCACATAACTGCTCCTCATTCTGTCCATAGTTGGGTAAAATCCAGCTAATAGAAATGGACCGTTTCAGGTTATCTCCAATAAAAAGTAAAAGCTACGTTTCGGCGAATACACAAATCTAGAAGGATTACACCTCTCTTTTTCCGAAGTCGGATAGAATACAGCTAATCGAAAAGGACCGTCTCAGTTTACCTCGATCAAAGAGTAAAAGTAATGTTTCTGCGGACCCATAAATCTCGCATGATTCGTCCACATTTTATGTAAGGTCGGATAAAGTCCAGTCAAACGAAATAAACCGTCTTCGGCAAAAAGTAAAATCTGAGTTTCGGTATTTATGATCATACGATTTTAAGGGTTTGTGGTGTTAGATAAGCAAAAACTCCCACCAAATCCTTTTACACATTTCTGTGTCGCGTCGTCATTTCTACTTTCTAACTTTTCACTTTTTCGCAAAGCAAAACAAATGAAGTGCTATTTCGTCTCGCATTCGAGTTCGTGGAAGGTTCTAGCTATTACATAATCAAATAGGTACATACATACATACATATTACGTTGATGCATAGCTATGTATGAATTTTTGATGAGCCTCCATTTTATTTATTTACGCGCGTCTCCAGCTTGTCTACGGCACGGCAGTCCACAGCAGACTTCCACCCCATTTCGAGCTGTGTAACTTATTAAATATGCACCTAAATTTCAAGCTGTCTTCATCTGTCTGTCTGTCTGCTTGCCTGCCGGCTCGTTCGTCTGTCTGCATGTCAATAATGTTATTTACTCATTTTTGTGATTTATTTAGAAATGCTCCCTAAGCACAGCGCCAGCCATTAAAGCGCGTCTGCGTCTGCGACGCGACGGTGGAGCTGTATTATTTCATTAGTGAAAATCCCGAGACTTAGCGCAGAAATTTGAGTTCGCGGCGACAATTGTGTCACCGTTCGTTGGCAGTCAGGTAGCCAGCCGACGTAGCCGAGTTCGCTCGAAGTGGCACAGACAATAATCGAGATGAAAATCGACCTCAGGCGGGAATTGCGAGTGTAAGGGACGCGCAGCAGCTACGCACTGAAAGTGAAAAGCGACGCTTTTATTTTTGTTGTTTTTGCAATTTCCTCCGGTATAATGTTGTTTTGCTTGTATTTTTTCTGTGCCTCTTTTTGGGTTTATTGTTTCTTGCTCAGTCTGCATTCTGTTCGGTTTCTACGGTCTGTTTGTTTGCTACTTTTGTTTGTTGTTCTTTTGCATTTGTTGGTCGTGTTGTGGGTTTTGTCTGCGGTCCGTCTGGGGTACATGGCGCATTGCGTAAAAAAATAACGGAGAAACAAAGCAATTAGTCGCATCAAAAAGATGTTCGTACGCCGACGGAGGATTTGAACGTGAAAGGCATTGCTATTGTCTGTAAATAAACTGGAGCAGACTTACAGACTCGTAATTACCTATGTAGGTATGTAGGTACGCTTTCCAACGAATATTTTAGAGCGGCAATGAATTTAAAGGAATGGTATTTAGAATTGAATTTAAGAGATACGAGACACCTTGTTTAAGCTTGGGAGGTTATGTTGGCTAAAAGTCTTTGTCTGCAGAGATCAATATGGTTAAGTGAGGTTATGTTAAGTTAGATGACTGACATGTCAAGATGACGGGAGACCACATTTAGACTACTATGTAGAATGGATCACAACTTGTGGGAGGAGTGAGTGGAATACACGACTGTTTTAGGCTTGCTGACCACTGCAGCATCTTCCAAGCGTGGTAGATGCCATAAAGTTAGTTGTAGATCTACAGCTCCAAAGCGCAGCCTACTTCAGAATACAAAGTGACTAGCCACTCCGATACTAGGGCAGCGTTATTAGCGCTGAGTTCGCTGCCTGTGCACTCTAGACTAGTGAAGGGGTATCTAGACTCTTTATCTCGAGCATCAAGTTACTTTTAGATTGTACTGCTAAACTGTAATGCTGATGAGCTTACTAATGCAGGCACTTCTGTTTCAATCACTGCGGACTAGGAATAGATAGAAGCTCCGTTGGTTTCCAGGGGTTTGCTAGTGAACCGCTGGACTTAAGCAAGCTTTTTCCAATTACCGCCAGCTATTCATTCTCAATGCCTGCTGGCACGGGATAAAACAAAAGAGATCTAGGAAACTCTCAGTAAGTTTCTCCTTTCAATGGTTGCAGGAGTTCTAACTGGACACTGTCCGATCTAGATTCATGCGTTAAGATTGAACATCTTATGTAATGTCAGCTGCATCAGCTGTTCGGAACAAAATGAGATCAAAACAATACTTCAATGCTTCCTCTTTGAATATACCGCTTTTGCCAGACCAAGGCAAAAGCCTGTCGGATCTTATACACGTGGATATCCAGGTGAAATATCCAAAATAGATATGAATTTGTGATAGATTCAGGGCGCTTTGTCATTAGCTAATATCTAATTGCGGGAGTTTCATCGTTTGGCCTGCAGGTAACACTCTGAGTGTGATCCCGCCGCCATGTTGATTTTATGAAGCCAGATAAAATTTCCCGTTGCTGCTCCACTATCAGCAACCTGCCTTGAACCGGTCACAAATCTACTTAAGTGATTTGTTTCTATTTCCGCTATTGCACCTGGAAGTCTTATAGTACGAGATCCGAGGTATTTTAGTCTTGATCTGGCGGAGACTGATACTCTGTTGAGATCAATTCATTTTATCTTCTTCCAAGCGACTGTTCCAACTACCATAAAGTAAAATGTACAATCGAACATACATTCTAGAGATCTCAGTATAAAACTGGGTCTCAGTCTCACTAACTGCAGTATAAAATGTTAGTAGTTATTACCAGAAAGTATTTCAAAGTGTAATTCCTAATACTAACTAAGCTGTCTAGTCCTCAATCTTTAGATTACCAACACAATCTCTTAAAACCCGTGTTATTGAAGGCCCATAACCTATCGCATTTTTCTGCCGCATAAATCTTACTTTTCCTTAACGTTCATTCTCTTTTGACAAGCGTTATCATCCAAAAAAAAGTTTAAAATATATAATTTTCGATACTCTCATGTATTTATGTATTATGACACTAAGAAACCATATCTGTTTCATCGACTTAAGACCATAAACAGCAAATTTAACAGTTTAAGCGAAAACCCGAAGTCCATAGTGCCTCATCTAAAACATGTACACTATCGTAAGGGTTACTCAGAGCGGACGTCGATTCGGGAGGTTGAGTATATAAATCCAAGCTGTACCGCTATCAAAATTATGATGAGACAAAGTTCGAACCCTCGTCTATGAAACTTATTCTGACTGTTAAAAAAATTTCTTTTCTAACCTTCTTTGAAAGAAAGGATATTTTTGGAATCTTTTTAATTCTACCCGAGTCTGTGGTTCATATGTCATATAAATAATATGTTTCAATTATGGTGGAGTTTAAAAGTACCCAACTGCTGAACTTTATAAGAAAAAAAAAGCTTCATAACTTACGAAGTGCTCGGATTTCAGCGTTAAAATTACATGTAAAGTCCACCAAGCATTCTTCGTACAGTCAATTCAAAATATATCAAAGAACACATTAACTCACTAGAAAAAAACAGCGAATTTATGCGCGATGCTGCAGCAACTTATGGCGCTAAAAAGTTCAACGACACCGATTAGAAGGCAGCAGCAGACATGGAAACACCACATCACAACGATTTTCGGAACGATACATGTGGGAATTAGATATTTCAATGGCATTTGTTTGTTGTACCCACGGTTGTATGGGTATTTCGCGCAGCGACAACGGTAGCGCCGAAGCAGAGTGCAAACACAGCTGCGGCGGCTTTGTGCGATTTGATCCACTGGACCGGGAGTCATAATGGCAGGTTAGACAGCATTTTTCGATTTATTTTTGTTTTGGTTTTCATTTTCGGCATTTCGATATTTGCATTGTGCAGTTGCAAGCTGTTGTCTATTTGTAAACAAGAGGACAAACGAACATGCCACAGCCGACGGTATGAAGCTGATTGTGGTGTTGATGGGGATGATGCTGATGCTGTTCTCGTTGATTGTATTGGCACCACCGCTGATGCTGATGACTCGACAAAGTGCCACCACTGTTACTTTTAACGTACTTTTTGTTGCTTTGGCTGTTGCACCCCTGTCACAAAAACTAAAGCGATACACAAAGCCTTAAAATGAAATGACAAGGTACGCCGGTATTGCAAAAACCATAATTAAGAAGCAGTAAAGCCTCGAAATAGTGTGTGGATCATGCGTTGGTCGACCCAACCGCGCATAGTCGTTCCAACCCCACATAGTCGTTCCAACCCCGCATAGTCGTTCCAACCCCGCATCGTCGTTCCAACCCCGCAAAGTCGTTCCGTCCGCTCTGGTATTTGTCTCTCTGTCCATCCGTCTAAAATTCGTCTTTGTAACCATCCGTTAGTTCATTTTTCCGTCCGCCGGTCTGATTTTTCGTGTCACACCCGCCTGACTAAATGTATCTCTGAGCTTCGTCTATATATCCATTTATCCAGCAATTTGTCCAACTGTCTGTCTGAACTTCGTTCCTTTGTAGGGCCGTTAAGCTACTCGTCCGTCTGTTCATTCAGTTATTTGCCTAACTGTCTGTCCATCACTTCGTTTATATGTAAGTCTGTTTGTCCATTCGTTCGTACGTCCGTCCGTCCATTCAGCCATTTGTCCAACTATCTGTCCGTCTATTTGTCCACCCGTCCATTCATCCATCCGTCCGTCCATTCCAAACAGACAATTATCATCAAGAGGCGGTACGCTTTCTGCACATCCAAACATACAAACCTCGAACACATGCAATTGTAGATCATTGTCCTTGGGAAAAGTTCATTCACACCATACAAAACAAAACATTCCCAAACGAATTACTGATTTCGACACTATGCACCCCTCTAAAAAGCGACGACTGCTAGATGCCGTCAAACGGCAGGCGCGGCAGTGGACACTGCTGCTGCTTCCCTTTACCACACCGCACTCAGTCGGCGGCGATTGAGCCATCATCATCACCATCGCCGACATCAACACCACACAGTTAGTAGTCGCATCAACAAGCTGGCAATACTCATCAACACACCTCACACCACACCACCAGGCCGGGCCCGCCACCACCGAACCACATCACAACAACTTGTGTTGGTAAACAAATACGGACGTCGGCAGCGCAGTCAGCAATATGTACTCTTATATACGGCGTAACCGACCTACGACTTGTCGCACGTTATTGTCTGCGGCATTAAAGCTCAATAACTCCAATACGAGACGGCAAGGTAATGGCTCTTTTACCTACTCAGCCGACCGACTCGTGTGTATGCGGTACCTTTGGCGGGAAAATGCTTCACAAAAGGCAATAACATTCGCTTTGCATTGCCCTCTCGGTTCAGCTCGTTTCGCATTTCATTTTATTATGCATTTCATTTCAGTTTAGCATAAAAACAGAAGACACAAACAAAGCCGAATTTGCAATAAAACGAGCAAGCAAGAGCAACAAATCATACCCCAAACGAGGTAATGGCACATCAACAAAGGCGGAATTAGTACGAAAACCGAAAATGGGGGATGATTTTTAATTTAATGCTGCTAAGGCCATTGTACAGGCTCGATTTTTGCAAATAAACAAATATATACAGACATATGTATGTATGCATGTACGTGGCGGTAGCAGGGAGCGGGCGTTTGTTTTGCTTTGTAACGATTAGTTCACAATTCGAAATTGAGACGCCACCGGCTCCGTACGCCTCTGCGCTGTCCGAGTTCATTGACTTTACCCATGTGTGTGGCTTCAAATTTGCACGAGGTACGCGTAAATGGTTAATTGCAGGGCAGACAAGCGGTAACTGTACATTGGTAGAGGCAACAAACTCTGACTTAGACTGCTGAAATTAATGAGGGTTTCAAATTCTAAGTAAATTTATGTTTTACACCACGGGAGACCGCATAAAACTGTGGTATGGACATAGAAGAAATTTACTTTAGGCTGCAACGGAGCTCCAAGTAGAACAGATAACTTAGGTAAGGATAATTTTATTCGTTAACGCAGTTGGTATTGATTGGACTGGGAGCTACACCCCATAGATCTAAAATTATACGAAACTTCAAGGTTATTATATTTCGGTTCAAAGGAGAAAATGCAATCCGTCCACAATATTTTCAATATGAACCTTTCAGTTAATGGAAGTTTAAATATAATGATCGTATGATGATCTACGAAACTCAATATAACCAAGTATAACGATAACTTCGGAAACTATTACACCGTCCCGAGCTCCAGTTACAATTGCGAAAATAAGTCTCGAAGGGTAAGCACGAAGGGTTTCACAGAACCGAACTTCATGCCGTTGGCGTCATTTTGAGCAGCTTGGTTTAGATAAGGCTGATAATTCGCAGACCGCTGTCAGAACCAGCGGCTTCTCATAAATCGGCTTTCAGCGGTAGACAGTTAAATCTGTTCTTCGCATTTCATGGATCAAAAAATGTTTACTATTTGAGGGACTGAAGATAACCATTCAAAGTAACTTGTGATTCTCCAACTGCCTGTACCTCAGACACAGACAGCCTTCTGGTTATTCAACTGGACTACTTTCACTAACCGGCATCTATAAAATTTTTTTGTTAACAGCTCAGATCCTACCAGTTACGTATATATATATATATCGAACTAATTCTCATAAGGGTTGAGAGAGATCTCAAAAAGTACCTTTAGTGCTCAGTAATATACTTTCAGAATTTTTCTGTAATTTATATCAGTTTAAATCTATGTCTGTCGGGCTATATTCAGATCTGCCTCGAAAGTGGTCAAGGTGTTTACCTGATCTGAGTGTGGACGAACTTAACAGTGTTCTCAAACCAAGTGGCAGTCTAAAATGAAGTAAAGCAATGAATTTCGCGAAAATCCGTAGATATAGCATTACTATTTCTTGTAAATTTCAGGTCTCATTACGACAAGGCGGAAAGGAAAAAGAGGTTCGACATTATCTTACTTATTTGTAAGTTGGAGTTCATATATTGACCGCCATTAAATATATAACGTATCAAGGTTCGCAAATTTAAAATTTCGGGTTGGTTAGAAGAGTGATATCTCCTATGGGTCTTCAATTTACTGTTTGCTGGGAAAGAGTCGGTGCTCCCGTATCCTCTTGTGTTCTACCACTACATAGCTGGGCTTCGCGGAAGCTTAGCCAGCGCTGGGTCACCATCGGCGCTGTCATAAAAGTCATTTGGTCCAAAATCAACCGCAGAGATCTACTGATTTTTCCCTCAGTAAGGCTAGCCTATTCCAAGTTTTGGGAATTTTAGGGGGCCATTGCACTATTAGCGCCCACGCAGTAAGGCTGGGAATCCTAACACACGCTATTTGAAGAAGCTGTATGTAAGAATATGAGGTGGAAACAAATCAACATTTCCTTATTGACTGTCCTGCGTTCGGGATCAGCCATCTAACCGAACCTAACTGCTTTCTGCGAACCTAAAATAAACCTTTAAAATCGCTGACATTCTCAAAGTGCCAAATTCTGACTAATTATGATTAAACTACAATCTCCAGACATTTTGTGCCAGCAATTTTTGCAATTGCAGAATTTGAACAGTTGAAGAGATTCTTTCTAGAAATGTTAGAAAAAATTCTCTTATTCACATCTAGCTACTAAAATCCTCAAACACTTTCTTTGTTTCTGCGGAAGAGTTTCTCTAGAGAACTGTTATAGAAACTCTCTTCTTCGCTACTAAATACTAAAAACTTAGGACACTTTTTTCGAGCTCCTTCTGATGGATTGATACAGTTAGAACGTTTTCTCTCGAGTAAGGTTAACGAAACTCTCTTCTTCACTAGTAAATATTAAATTCTTCAGAATTTTTTATTTTTATTTTTTTTTTTGAAATCCTTCTGAAATTGATGAATTGATACAGTTAGAACATTTTGTCTCGAGTAATGTTAACGAAATGCTAATAAAAGTCTCTTGTTTTCTGCTTGTCTGCTCACTGGTCTCGGATCTCGGCTTCTCTCCTGCAAACTTATTTTCCGAATATTGTGAAGACACGGAAATTCCCCGGTCTCAAAGGAACCCTTTGTTCAAAGCACACTTTCTGTAAGATCATAGCCACCAACAACATCATAAGCGCTTGCTTTGGCGCACGGTAATAAGGAACTTAATTACTTATGCATGACGAGCATCTCGGGTCCACTACTCCTCCCAGATATAGACGTTGAGTTAATTATAGCCGTATGCTGTTGTTGTTTTCGCCATTTTACACGGCCCACCCAAGCGCATGCAAATCTAATTGAAACATTAAACTCAAAGCGCTAATTTATGGGTGTGTGTGTGTGTGCCGATCGCGCTTGCTGGTGCCAGTTCGCATAAAGAAGACAACAAATAGCAACAACAAACGACATTTGGCAACAACTCAAAATTAACACAATAAACAAAAAAATCATGTGCGAGTAATTATCATCATTACTTTCCATATTGCGCGATTTATTTGTGGCGTTTTACTAGAATAGTTCCAGGAATTTTGTTGGCAAGCAAATGACAGCAAGCTGCAATTCAATGGGATGAGTAAACAAAGAACAAAAACAACAAGCAATGGAAACGACGTAAAATGCAACTGTAAATTAACGCTAATTGCACGTGTGTCTACCTTCATGCCCATAACTCCAGCGATCGCGATGAAATTGCAGTCGGGATGAGTCGTCGGAACGTTTCTGGGTAAACAGAAATTTATAAATAATCACAAATTACAATTGCGGAATGAGTTTGTAAATGCAGTAAATTCAGACAGTCTGTTTTTGAGAAGACAAAAAAAAAAAAATGCACAAATTTATTCCACATCTGGTCTCCGGCGATTTCTACCTGTTCTTTAATTTAAAAGGATTGATTGCTGGGTGAAAATTATACACTATTTTTAGAGTTTTTTCTTTGGGACTGAAGACTAAATTCATTCGATAACTTGTTGCCATTTTGAAGGTAATTACATAATGCCACTCTCATACACACTTTCGGCCCTATTGGTAGAAAACTAGAAATGTCGATGTTCACACGTTTCTATTGAGGCAAATTCTTCACTAACAAAATCATTTTCCATAAACAGAAAAAGCCAGTAATCACTTGGTGGCATATCCGGACTATAAGATCGATACATATGAACTTCCCAACCGAACTCCCTGGGCTTCCGACGGCGTACTCTCAATGTATGTATGTGGCATATCGGTAACCTGATAGAACCTTACATAGTTCAATGCTACTCGCTTATCGGCGTTTGTTCGCTTCAGACGATCTAATTGTTGTACAGGTCTGAACTTAGAGTTTCGCGGCTCTTTGAATTGTGTTCAAATAATCACTAAACTGTCTGGAAAGTACAACTATAGTCAAAGGCGCATAACGATCTTTCTTATTTAACGCGAGATATAGCTTACAGAATTCATCTTTTGGAGAGATATCCGTAATGGATTTACCTACCTTATAGAACTTATAACTTGCTTGGCAGCTGATCAAAGAAAAGTTCATACCTCTAGGAAATGGTCACAGAAAAAGAATTGTCGAGACTAATAATTTTCTTGAAGAAAAAGTACATTCGTAAGTAAAAATTAGGCAGAAAAATTGGAATATCGCTAAAATCAGTATACATATATTTCTTGATATCATCTAGAGGCTTGATCCAAGTCATACAATATTTTCTAAATATACTGTCAACTTCTCAAAATGATCGCCATATATGGAAACAAACTATACTGAAGGAAAGAACGATAATATTATGCAGATATCACTTTAACTAACCACTGTGTAGAACCGATCAATGCGACGGAAATCTCCATATTTGGTATATGAGATATATAGTTAAGTTTATGGAGATTTTTATATTACTTCAGACCATTCCAATACCAATAAAATATGTTCATTAAAACATCTCTCATGGCATATAAAGTCGAACGGAAACACTGATGATGATGTGTAGTAGTTCACGCAAGTGACGATAGTTCTCTGAGCGCTATTCACTTGGGAGTGACCAGACACCATTCTTTAACATACGGCTTAATCAGCTCACGACTTCCGGTCTTAGACCTAGAATCCTCTGGGCAGCCAAATCCGTTTAAAGGCGATCTAAAGTGAAAAATCTCCACTCCAGGGTTGTACGCTGTGGGACCTGCCCCGTAACAAAACCCAATATCGACCCCTGTAACGTGTGTGTTAATTATAACGATTTATGAGCATGCACCTGGAATGTCCGGTCCTTTAATTGGGAAGGTGCCGCTGCTCAGCAGGTTTATGTCCTCCTTGGAATAAAGGCTGAGATCCATATAACATTTTTGGAGTTAGCCGTTTTGACAGCTGTTACTTGATTTATTGCAAAATAAAGGTTCGGTTTGTGTCCACTACTCGGTCGACATAATCACTCAGCAGAGTCGGTAATTCGAGCGACCAAAGATAGGTACCACCTCACGCTTTTGCTGTTGTAGGGCGTAGTATCGCCTGAATGGGTCTAAAACGAGTTTGAAACCAATACCGACTTTCGTAAATAAATTCTGTTCAGCGAAGAGGGGTGATAAAGCATTTTGGACAAACCGTTAAATCCTTCCTCAATGTGCTAAATGGATCATATTTCCTCAAAAAATGAAGTGTTACAGTCAAAAGGGCACGCTATATAGCTATGATTAATGACTTTTTAGTGACTGAATTTAAGGATGTTGATGTGAACGAACTCTGATTTCAACAAGACGGCGTTATATGCCAGTAAACCAATGAAACAATCAGTTTTTTAAAGAAAACTTTTGGTGAGCACATTATCTCACGTCCCCAGCCTTCGCGTGGCCACCAAGATCGGGTTCTTTTTAATCTACTTATTTAAACTAAAATCTTGATTTCGCTGAACTGTACCACCGACTTTTTCCGCACGTTTTCAATACCAAACGAGTTCGCAAGCGTTTCACTTGCTTTGTTCGAAATCTATGGAGTGCGTAAAGCTTCCAAGAAGCACTAAGCTAATCGAACAGTGGAATTGTCGCAAAACACTAAAGTTGCTTGCCTTTTCAAAACTCAGACAAGAGCCATCTTAATAGCTACTTTGTTTAGGCGCTTGATTGCCACAGCTAGTTAACTGTTTGTRGCTCAGACAATGCAGACGACGACGACAACTCTCGCGCACTCCCCACCTGTCCAACCGTCGATGTCGTCGTCGTCGTCGAAATCATTCAACAACCACCACTAGAAATTCTAATAACTGCCACAATGGCGCATTCTTTGATGCTTTGAAGCTAAGAAAACATACGCATTGCCGCAGGCTTTTTAAAACAACAATGCCAACAAGTTAGCGCCCCGCACCGCCAGACGATACCCAACGCTGTAAGCTTTCCGCTGCAGAAATTCCAATCCAGCGCTCCCCATAATACGACACAATATACCGGGAAATGGAATGTGCGTACTATAAATTAATGCGTAGACGACAGCTTACGCAATTGCAACAAGAGTCCTCTCGACAGCCGGCTGTAGACAATAAAAAAAAAAAAAAAAACGGCACGGCAGGAGTGCACACAATAACACGGACGGCATTTGTTGTGATGGCTGGCTGGAGTTTCCATTTCATGCCGCAGAGTTTAACGAACTTTTTCCTGTTTCCTGGCGCAGTCACTCGTCAGCTCGTCAAAGCGGCAAAGGTTGAGCAACGTAAATACAAATTTGTGTTTGAAGGTGTATCGCAGCGCCGATTTGTGCGTTGCCCTTCAGACGGTTGGACGGACGAACGAACTCAAAAGCAGAGCCGCGTGCGTTCGCCACCGAATGGTGAGCAAAACAAAACAAAGGACAACCGGGGGCAATGCACGAAACCGAAAATGTGCGATTTTTGCGCGCGTAGACAAACGTACGGACAGACGGACGCAGCAACCCTTGTCTGTCGCAACGTCTGCGTGATTTTGCGAATATTTGCGTACGCGCGCACATCCGTCTGGCACATTTTTTTGTTTTTTTGGTTCTTTATGCGCACTAGCCGAACCCTCAACGCTGCATGCCGACATACTCCTCAAAAAGTTTGGCACTCCTTACACCTTCTCCGCCGACGTACGCAACAACAGCTTATTGCGTTCTCGCCGCCGCCGCCGCCGTGCGTTACGTGCTGAAGAACTTGTGCGGTAGGTTGGGACTCACAGCCCGCCTGCGGCCCAAATTGCCTTTATTGTGCTTCCTTTCTTTGCGTTGCTTAAGCGGAGGGTTGCATTGAACTTCGTTCTTATATGATTGCGATTTAGTTTGCGTCGCAGTGTACTTGCCACACACAGCCAAAATCTAGTCTAATCCAGACATACTTGTATGTAGTGGATGCTGCGCGCCTTTGTCGCGATCCTGTCGCATTTCGGGGGTTGTTTGGCCGCATTCGCAGTCACATTCCTGTTGATTTAATCAAAACAAAGCCTTGTCGACGTCGTCGTCGTGTTCTAATACGAATTGGGCCTTTGGGGTACACCTACCCCTTACACGCTACTGGCTGCCCACTCTGCTCGCAGTCTGCCGTCTACTGTCTGCCATTTGCTGCTCCGACATTTTATCTTTGGGTTTCCAAGGTCAATGTGCGTACATGTCAATAACCTCAGTCGACCAAGCAGCGTGCGACCACCAATCCCCCTTGTCACCGAGCTCCGTGTCTTTCCCTTCCCGCCACTCATGCTTTGTCAGAAATCGTAACTGCGCAATTTTATTTGGCGCGCGAGCTCTCTACATCTGCAGTGTGACGGGCTCGCTCGCTCCTTCGTCGTATACGCCGACTGTTGCGTGTCGTCGCGTTGTCCAACGTTTGCCTACTCGTAATTGAATTGTGCGCTTCATTGTTGTGGMATTCGCACATTAACGTGCCACAAAGACATACCAACAAACACTCGCAGACGCACGCGATAATGGCGCAGAAAATTCGTGAAGCCATTCAAATATAAATTTTCGTCCATGCGTCTAGCTGTCTGTTTGTCTGTCTACGTCCACAACACTCACCTTGTCTGCGACCGAATTTCGGTGTATTTTTGTTGCGCGTACATTTGAAAATCTTTGGATTTCTTCGCTTCGTTTGTGAGAAATTGGGCTTGTGAATTGTACAGCCGTCCGACTAGACAAGCAGTCAGTCGCAACAAATTTTATTACCCGACTAATGAATAAGGAATGAGCAGAGGAGTACCATAAAATGCTATTAAATAATGGAGTATATTGTCAGGAGGTATGTGTGTGTGTGCGCACTTAGGAAACAAAAGTGAACATCTGGCGATACAAAAAGAGGACCTGAATTGACACTCGAAAAGTTCGAAGTTGTCTGCGAAGGCTTTGGTTAGTTTACGGAGGGGAGGAAGAGCTTCAGATTAAAAAGTTCTCAACTTGCAGCTTATTTCGTAGCAAGCACAAAGGGAAATACATACAAGTCAATATATTTGAATATGTACTTTCTATATCCGAAAAAGTTTAGGTGTAAATCTACTTATTCTTTAATCGATAATGTTTTATACTTATGTATGTATTCATTCTCTGAATGTGCCACATCCAAAAGCTTCAGCGTAAGGTCGAACCGAACTGAGCTCAATCTATCACATGCTTGGATAAGAAGTCTTTATCCTGGACTTTTCGCCGCTCAGCTTCAACTGCGCTCAGGCTATCACGAACACGGATACGGATCTTTTATCCTTTTGCCAGAGATTGGAAAGCTGGATCTATATGGACTTTTCATCTCTCAGCTTGAATAGATTTCAGTCTATCACAAGCTTTAATAAGAAGTCTTTGCCACTTTTTCCGCGAATTGGATAGCTGGATCTATATGGACTTTTCGTCGTTCAACTTACTAAGCTTTATCTAAAAGTTGACAAGAAAAAGCAATTTTTTATATACATACGTAAATCTTTAAAGCTACACCAGATTCGATCATTAGCTATACTGCTAAGCCACCTCTTCTGGTTTGGTATCTATTAATATGTCCAGTTTTTTCTTAGAATATTTAGATAGTTACGTTAATTCCAAAAAAGGTAAAGCGAGGACTTCAACGACCTTTTTCGGGAAAAGTAATGGCATAGCGTTGTGCGCACGCGAAGTTTAAAAAGCCTAAATTCAAACAAGATATTTTTATCGTAGCGCAGTTGAGCCCAGTCTATGACTTAAAGCCCTACAGTGTACAGCACTTCAACTTCTTCGGTTATACTCCCATTCCAAAGGCCCTATTACAGGAAAAGTGGGCGACAGTCTGACTAAGCAATGACGCTTCGAGGTTCATCATCGTCATCATAAATCAGCTTACACATTAGTGGACTTTTGGAGGTTACGTTGCAAAGACCTGAACTTAACAATTATAGAGTTCGTAAGATAGTAGTCTGACAACCACTCATTCCATTCATAAATAGGTTTCACGAACTAGTAGCAGAAACTAGCATTCTTTTACCATTTTTAAGAAAATTTCGAAGCCGCCATTTTTACTATCGAACTTCTTGTAGATGTCTGTGAAAAGTATCCAAGTATCGAAAAAAACGAGTCATTCAAGTTGCGAAACTTTATTAATTTCATATAAATACTTTGTACGTATGTATGTATGTAGCACCTAACCGTCGTTTGGTTCTAGCACTTTTAAGTGCTTTAAAATTTTATTTCCCATAAATTATAAATTTTACAATAACTATGTGAGCACTGCTCCTCACTCTCACACACCCTTACTATAACTTAGCGGAACAGCTGATATTTACGCCTTTTGCTTGCACCTCGTTTCAGTTGAAGGATTTCCGGAGAGGACCAACTTTTTTAATAAATTAAATCCAAATTCTGCGACATGGAAAAATTGGCCTTCTAATGTGCTAATTGCCATCGATCAAAAGTTTCGAACTTTCGATTTTTTTTAATGGCACTTTTCTTTAGCACCGAAGCTCCAAATAAAAGATACAATAACAATAAAAGTCCGTAGTGACCGTTATTGCAACTGCAATTAACTGTAGTGCAGCAGGCTGTTACAAAAATACTTGAAAGTGGAAAATGTGAAATGTAGAATAGAGAGGAGTAATGGTAGTGGGCGTCATAAACTCGCGTGCTGTTCAAACGAGGTTAGCTCCATAGACCAATGAGATTTTTGAATATCTTGCGATACAAAATTTGGTCATTATAATACTAATTCCCTTAAGCAACGCGTTGACCAAGAGCCACGTTCAGGACGGCCATCAAAATCAACTGATGATCACAGTCAGAGGTCTCACGATTGATTTCAAAATCAAATCACGAAATGTATGCTTACGACCCGGTCAATCGGACGAATATCGTGGCAGAGGTGAGCCGAAGTCAAAAAACTACGTCAAAGCGAGTCAAAAAATAAGATTAAGCTGACAGTTTTCTTTAATTATCAAGTTGTGATGCACTCGGAATTCCCTACTACCTGTCTTGTCTTGAGGAAGTGTATGTAAGAAAAGTTTTGGAACCTGATCATGTCTATACAGGGAAAGGATTTTGATTTGAGGATATCTCAAGTGAGATTTTTCACAGTCCACAGTCCAACAAAAGCTATGCTATGTTGGTTTGAAGTTTCGGTTGATTAAGGCCAAGATCTAAACATCTCTCTCTCTCTCTCTCTCAAAAGGTTTCCGGAGCTCGACCAGAATATCGATAAAGAAAGAAAGAATGGTTTTAAAAAACCGAAAAGGACAAATTTTTAAGTCTTTTATTTCTGTATAACTCTTGTCTCGGTTATCTCTGGTAGAAAGATATACAAAAATTCAGAAGTAAATTAGAGTTGAATTATCTTAACAAGAATCCAGCAAACAGCCAAAAAAGCGAAGTAAACTCAGAACGCCTAAAGGAATCGAAAGGCAGATGGATTCTACAACAAATTGTGAAGAACATATGGGTCAGTTATGGGAAGAAAGTTATTAAGAAATCTAATCCAGTTTCCAAAGACAAATTGGACGAGAATTTGGGATGCAAGATGTGTTATTAACATAGCTATGCTAAGTAGATGAAAATAGGACCAAAGTAGAGTGAAAAACTGACTGACTGAAATTTACTTCAAGCTTGAGTTCAGAAAATGAATTGCTTTCCGTTAAGCAACTCTACATCTGGAAACCTCACTGTTTTATCAGGCCACACTCGCCTCGCCAAACAATGCACATGATTCATAATTATGATGATGCGACGGCAGCCGTCCATCCTACGCGTATCAGTGCAATTGCTTCTGTTGTTGCCACCATAAAAATTGACAAATGTGTCTGTGAACTTTTTTAATAACAAAAGCGTCGACAACATGCCAGCGTATGCTGCGCCAAGTGCCGAGCAGATGAGGGGCTCCGAGCCCAGCGCTTATGCGGCAGTGCAACGGCATTGATAAGAGCAAAACTTTTATATAAATCTCGAAGGAAACTTAAGCGAAATTGACAAGCCGACAGGCCGACAAGCTAACAAGCTAACAAGTCGACAGACAAGCGCGACGAAGCCCAACGGTAGGCCTCACTGCGGACGGGACGGGCAATTATTTGGCTACTTTGTGCAACGGCGCTGTGTGTATGTTCTGCTGCGAGTTTGGAGAAATACTTTCAAACATGAAATTACTATTCAAATTCGGATAATTATGGCCATTAACTTATTATCTCAGCGCCGCAGCTTACAATGTAAGACAATTTCTTAACACTTAGCAAACTCATTTATGTAGCCGAGCTGCGCAGGTGGTTCCTTTTCGGTTTTTATACCTTGGACAAGATATGGAAGTTTGTCGCACAAAGAAGGAAGGTTCCTCTAAAATATGTATATGATTTAAGTGATAAGCATGACAAGCTGAGTCGATTTAAACAAGTCTGTCAGTCCATCTGCGAACTATTCCCTCAGTTTTTGAGATATCTGTCCGAAATTGTTCACATGACATTTTATTTCCAAAAGCTGTTCTTGCGCCGATAACGGACCACTTTAGCACATATCTGTCGTACAAACGGAACGATCGGAACCAAATGGTGGATGTTTTGGTGACTTGGAGCACATATTCCTTGGCAAAAAAGTAAAACGGAGTTCGTAGATGAGCGTAATCGCACAACTGCCACGCCCACAAAACGCAATTAATTGAAAACGTATGAAAGGCCATAACTAAGCACTGAATTAGTGTATAGAACTCTAATTTGACGCAGGAGATCTGACTTAAAAATTGGATGATGGACAAGGCAGCGCCCACTTTTATGTAAAATCACATATCTTGGGATCTGCTCGACAAAATTTAGTTCGTCGCATTCTTCTCACATTCCTATTTCACAGTGTGAAAATGGACGAAATCGGACTACAACCGCGCCTACTTCCCTTTACATATCTCGTGATCCACTCGACCGATTTCGACTAAATTCGGTTCGTGGCATTCTCTTGACATTCCCATGTCACAGTATGCAAATGGGCGAAATCGCACTATATTTACGCCTACTTGCCTCATAGCACAATTTTCATTTCTATTTGATTCTTCCATTTTCCAGTATACAATTCAAGAAGCAATTAACATAACGGAATATGACCAAAAATTATCTAAATCCAACCAAAACTGTTCAAGTCACTAGGTACTGAATACGTGGACCCCAGTATCTTTAGTTGACTTTTGACCGAAAATATCGGTCAATGTACGGGATATACAAGTGAAATTCAGAGAGAATCTTTTCCTGATAATATTATTTGTGTTTACCAAAAATGAGTTGCATCGCGCCAATGCTTCCCTTAGCTCTCATATAAATAATACAAAGATTTTCGAACTTCCGAGTGACTTTATACCGCATATGTCGGCCAATATGTGAGTTATCTCAATGAAAATGAGAGAGCGTGTTTTACTCATAACAGTATGCTATCTCTGTGCCTAACATAGTTAAAATTGGGCGAAAACTTGATCTGCCCCCCCCCCCCCCATATAACTATTAACAAGATTTTCGAACATCCGGCTGACTTTACTCCGTATGAAAGGTGATAGTATGTGAAGTACGTTAATGAAACCCAAGGATAGTAGGTATGTAGCATGTGTAACTGGGAAACATAGTTAAAATCGAGTCAATACCTCCACCAACTCCCATTATTTCCTGAAGCAATTCCTCGGATCGCGAGCATACAATTTTCGTTTACACACGAACTTTGCGCTTCCTTACTTGTTCAGTAATAAAGTTTTACAACGAGAGGAACGGTCTTGCGTTGATTACGAGGCTCAAAATGCCGCAGCCGTAAATCAGCTATACTGTGCTCGACTAATTCTCTTAAAAATCCACTCACATATCCATCTATTAACTGATACTGAAATGAACATGTATATACATACATATGTATGTATATGTGTGTATGCGCGTCTTGCGGATATTTGGCCTACTGCGTCATAAGTTTTGTGGCTAATAATTTAGTTGAATGAAAATAGTTTATTTATGAGCGCCAAATTGGCAGTAGCCACCACTAAATATACTCCATATCCGCAGGATCGGCCACTGATAAACAACTTGTAAGGACGCTATACAAACATAAACACGCATGTACATACATGCATGTTGCAGGAAGTAAGGCTATGAGCCTAGTCGTCGGCAGGACTGCGGCCGAAATTAATGGGTGGCGACGCACTTAATGAAAATGCGATGGATTCTTTTGATAAAGCGGCAATTTATCACGAGCTTAGAGTTGAGATACAAGTAGAAGCACATATATGCAATCACACACACACGCACACATTTCAACTTCGGTATGTCTGCGTGTTTGTACTGAACGCCAGAATTGCCAACAATTCAGCCAATAAATTAACTTTCATACAAGTGTCGTCATAAAGATATCACAAATAAATATCTAGTGGCGCAACACAAACACACATGCAAGTATATAAGTTATAGCAGTGGGGAGCGGCAGAAAAGATGTACCGTTAGATTGCATAAAGCAATTATGGCATGCAGTCAGCGCCATAAAATGCGAGGATAAGTCACTTAAAACTTACATATATTTTCTGAGACTGGGGCATGCGGAAAACTATATGCACATATGTATGTACTTATGATGATACCAATGTTGCGGTAAGGGAACGAACTGTGGACCTTCATAAAGTAAGAGTTTTCATAGTCAATGTAAAGAGGGTTTTTTTTATAAAATTTCTAAATTTGTTCGATATTGTGAAGGAAGGTCGATTGTTATGTCAATAATGTTTCGCAACAGAGTTGCCACCTTTTTGAAATTGTTATGCCAATTATTACAACATTGTGAAATTTCTTTGGTAAAGATTTTAGCATGAACAATTTATTTCAGTAAAAAAAATTTTAGAGTTGCCACTTTTCAACAAAATCAAAATTTTGAAAAAGTTTTGTATAAGTGCTTCATAAAAAAAGGTTCAGAACGTTAGTCCGAAAACTTGAAAAATTTTAAATAGAAAATGTAATAGGGTTGCCGCTTAATTTAACAAAAAAGTATATAAATCTTTTCAATATGTTTGTTATATGTTTGTATATTAAAGAAATTCATCTTCGCGATGAAAATTATCTTCATTATCTCGAAAGCGTTTGTTAATTACCTAAATTATGTTTTGCAACAGAGTTGCCAGCTTTTTGAAATTCTTTGTGTACACAATATTACCGTTTATGCTAATTATCAAAAGATTGTGAAATTTCTGTGGTAAGGAGTTTAGCATGAATAATTTATTTCAGAAAATATTTTTTTAGAGTTGCCACTTATCAACGAAACCAAACTTCGGAAAACATTTCATTAAAGTGTGTCAGAAAAAACTTTTTAGGACGTTAGTTAAAAAACCTCAAAATTTTAAATAGAAAATGTAACAGGGTTGCCACATAATTTAAAAAAAATTATGTACATTATTTCTATATGTAGCGTATATATTAAAGGTAGATCAGCAATAATCCAAATATCAATTGCTGATTCTAGATTGCCCAATAATTTGTAGAAGCAGGCTCAAATCCCTTGGATCCATCTACGTAGTAAGGGATCAATATGACTTTCACCGCTCCCAGCAAGGTCCTGGAATTGTTCAGAATGCTGGACCTTTGTGACCATATGTAATAAGGAAGAGGGCATAATAGAACACAGTGCAAAACCTCAATTATTTTACATCAATCTAGCCATTGCTTCAGGCTGAATTAAAATAGGGAAAATCGAAAGTATGTTTAAAGGCGTCTATCAAATACCTTTTAGTAAAAGAAACTAATCACTTTTTATTTTTCAACAAGAAGAAATGGTGAAAATTATCTTCATTAACTCGAAAACTTCAGGTGTCACTTTTTACCAAGAAAATATTGACGAGACCTTATTAATATTAGGCTTATAAGCCTCTCTTTGGCTCTGTTTCTGACAAAGAAGAAGTTAAAAACAGTTTTATTAGTTTATTCGGCTCGGTTCTGATTTCCTTTTACGATGGAAGTAATGCAATACAACCAGATCCCTACGAACGTAATAGATATAAAGCTAGTTCCACAGCGTTTCATTATGACAAGAGCTGAAACTGGTACATTTTCTTCGAAGAACCTCAAAACTCACTCTCAGATCAAAAGAACGTTACACCATAGAAATCGATACGTTAGGCTAGATTAGTCTGGTAACCTAACGAGCCAGGCATAGACCAGTTGTGGAACTTTGCGATATCAGATAGAATTCTTCTCACAGACTCTGTGCCGTCAGTAAATGATTCCTCTTACAGTGCATTTAGAGATCGATAAGTTTTCACAATTATTTCATAATGGTATTATATTAATGACGTTTCCTGATTATGGTCAAAGCTACAAGTAGTTTGAACAGTCTTCGTGTCATCCGAAAGAATGCAACATGTAGCTCTTCGTTTATAATTTTGACCACTATAAATGTTGAAAGACTAGAGCTGTAACTGAAACGATTCATAAAATCACCAGCTTACAAGATACAGAAATCACGAGAGTCCAAACATTCTGTTTCGCTAAATCAACAAATTGAGCCTTAGAGTTGAGGTACAGGCAAACAGCTCAAAAAATGGGCAGTGCCATTATATTATTACCAGAATTAAAGCTGGTAGTCACGCGGTATAGCTTGAGATACGTGAACGCGTTTGAAACAAACAGCACTGGGGCGATTCCAATAAGTAAGTAAATCTTTCCTTATGCGTTGCTGGGTTCAATTTTTCCCTCTCTTAGTAGTTCTGACGAGTCCTTATCCAATTGGTATTAATGTGGTAAGGCTAAAACTTGAACCTGATGTCAACTGTTGAAACATTTTGAGAAAAGAAGAGGCAATATCAACTCAGCACTTCGTAATAAAAAATGATAAAGCATCGTACCTCTCACTTATGTATATACCCATTCAATGAATATGTATAGCATCTATGATTGTTTATAGTTTCGATATATACGATATGTGGAGGTTTATCCCAACTTCCGGAACTCTTTAACATTATAAAGGCTACAATTAATCCAAATGTAGTCTCCTAAACGGGAATGAGCAACAAACCCATATTAATCCAAAAAATGGTCATATGATTCGAAGCACTGTTCTTTTCGTCTACTTACATAACAATTTCACTTCGTAAATAGTCTCAAGCAATATTAAGAAGGAAAACAACAAGATTTCAAATATGGTTCTTTAGTCCTAAACAAACCTTATTATGAAAATTGTCAACATAAAACTAAAATTATTGATAATTCCTTAACTCGATTAGTTCATGTCGTGAAGCTTACAATTTTTTAAATCTAGAAACTGTATTCACACGACCTGTGAAAGATAAATAGAAACGCCGCCTCGAACTTCTGCGAAATGCATCGGCTGTAAGTAGTGCCAATCCGCAGGACATCACAGCCACACTCAAAGCGGGCAGCAGATTCCCTGCCACTTATTCATTAGTCACGCAACATCGTTGTTGTTTTCTTTTCATTTTTTCGAAAAAAGGACAATAAAGTGGTTTTCGGCTTAACAGTTATGCACTTAAGAGAGAGTTCCACGAAGTGCATACATACATATTTTTATGACTAACTACCTTGGTGGTGCAATACTTCTGTTGCTCAAGTTGTGCTGGCTTATCACTGTCTCTTATACACATCTAGATGTGTATAAGAGACAGGTTATGCACTTAAGAGAGAGTTCCACGAAGTGCATACATACATATTTTTATGACTAACTACCTTGGTGGTGCAATACTTCTGTTGCTCAAGTTGTGCTGGCTTATCAATGGTGAGATAAACGTACTAGCGGTTAAAGGCTAGAACACATTAGTCAGCAAAAAGGTTCAAGGGAACAAACAAAAACTGATAATGATTAAGCAGCAATCGGTAAACTCATTCAGGCGCAAAAACGAAAGTGCAACAGCACAGCGACGACAGTATGTTATTGTTTATTTGTTTATAAGAAGTTTACCGCCAAACTTCCAAGAAAACTCCAAATAAAATATTTTCACAGACCAATAAGTGGGTAGAGAGAATGAGAGTGAGTAAGGTGGTGATACATTCGGGCGAAATCGTGTTCAAGCTGCATACATACATATGTGTGTGTGGGAAAACTCAAAATTCGATATTACAAAGAAAATTCAAAGTTGACTATTCGAATTTTCGACTTTAGATACTTGAAAAATCGAAGTTATGTATTCGAAATTTCGAAATAAGATAATTGATGTTTGAAAATTAGGTATTCGAAAATTCTAATTAAGGTATGCAAAAAAGTTATGTACCCGTAAGGAAGAAATAATATTCCAAAAATTAGAAAGCGCAAGTACTCAAGAAGATAAATTTTTTTACTTCAAAAATAATAATGTCCTTTCTTTCTTTCGAGTGAAGGAACCCTATAATATTTTATTCGTTTATGCATATGATGCTAATGTCCTTTTTGGTCCGTGGGTTTCATATTTAACAACCTTTTAACTTCAGATGAGTTCAGGACTATCAGAGATATGTAAGCGCGATATGAAGAGTGGTGGCTCCGAGTGATGCAGATATACATAAATACGTGAAGTTACCGTTTCTGCTACATAAAAAATATGTATTTATGTACACATACATATATTGGAATGTTCGAACTCGGGTAACCGTAAATTCGAACTTAGATATTAAAAATCAGGTTTTCGAACAAATAGAGCTTAGATATCTGAAGGCAGATAATCGCAAGAATCGAAATTAGATCTTCGAAAATTCGAACTCAGATACATTAACACTTTAAATTATATATTCGAAAACTTCAACTCAGGTATTCTAAAAATATAAATTAGATATTCGAAAACTTGAACTCAGGTATTCGAGAATTCGAAATTAAATATTGGATAATCGGAATTAAATATACGAAATTTCGAAATACGTTATAGAAATTTTGAACTAAGTCATACGGAAATTAGAACTGAGATATTCGAAATACAAACTGAGATTCTTACATTAATAAATAGCCGAAAATTCGAACAAATATTAAAAATAAATTGGAACAAAACACGTGGTAGCCAGTCTCCTATTGCGGTTAGAATAAAACATTTTAATTTTTTTTATAAAAAAATAAAACTCAGATGTTCGAAAAGTCGCAAATACATATTAGAAAATTTTAAAATTCAATAAATTCGAATTCGGTTATTCGAAAATTGAATTTAAGGTAAACAAAAATTCTAACATAATTTTCGATTTTTCGGAAATTCGAACATGCATTTCGAAAAATTAAGAAAAACCAATTTTTGGAACCGTTATACAAGAAATTTTAAAAACTTCGTTCAGAAGAGTTAATCCCGGGTATAAAAACGAGTCTCCGCTTAATCCTGCTGACCGCGCTCTGGCTTTGTTCGATTGGACTTTCGCCTGCGACTTCACTTCTGCACAGATTTGGTTGTGTTATTTTACGAAAAAGCAAACAACAACAAAACCAAACACACACAATGCTGCACCAGTGGGGAGTGTGAAGAAAAAAAAAACATCAGACAAATGACCAAACCTCGGGTCGCACGTTTACTCGCAAACATAGAAGAAATACGTGTGTTTGTCGGTATGTTCGTGTGCCGCCCTATTCATTGAGCATTTCTTTGGTGGCGTGCGACGTATTCTAGCTGAAGCCTGTTGCTGTTGCGTGCATTTGTCCTTCTCAAAGGTAAGTCACCTCATTGACGGTTTATTGCTTTGTTTGCGGCTCGTCCTGATTCGTGGAAGTCGAAGGTTCATTGTCAAGTTCAATGGGCGGATCGGATGACGCACAAAAACAGCATAAGTGCATAACGCAGCCAGACACACACACACACCCATGAGGCATGCGAAGCGGTGTGTTGTCCAGTGTCAGTGCGGCGGCGGAGTTGGCGGAGTTCGCGTCGGCGGTGGCAAATTCATTCATCTGGGAATCTTATTTGTACAGCTTGTTGTTCTTGTTTGATGTTGTTGTTGTTGTTGCGCTTGTCAACGGTTGTTTTGCACGTCCGTACGTAGAAATGTAGAAAAAGGATGCCGCAAAATAAAAGATAGCGAACGTGAGCGACTCGCTTGCATCCGGCCTAAGCAGCCACACTTGATTTGTTCTCGAGACCTTTACGTCGGAGCTCCTTTGTCAGTTTAGATCGATTTTTTTTTTTTTTTGCTGTTTATTTGCTTGGATATTTGTTTATTTTAGCTTACGGCTGCATTTTGTTTGGCAGTGTGTATTTAGGTAGAGCGAGATGATTAATATTTGTTGTTCGATTTAATTTTTGAGAATTTCGATAATGTTATTTGGCCTTGCAGTGGCGCAGTGAACTTGAGGTGAAGCAATGTTGCCACATAGTTTTATTTATGAATTTCATACGCAACGTGCTGAAGTACCAATTCGAACTGAGTCCTTAAGAGTCATTATGTATCATTTAATAGACAAGATATCTCTTAATATCACTAATGAGTTTTTCGTACTCCAATGGCCTTAAAGAACAAATAATTTTGAGCTCTTTTTTTTAGAGTACCATTGCCTTATATATATCCAAGAAACTGAATACGATGTATTGTTCATAGAAACATCTATATGTGGTAAGAGTTGCAATACCAGAAGAGCTCCTCTTCCTTTGCCTCAAATTATACAAATTAAGAAAAAGTTTCGCATCAACTCTCTAGAACAGGTGCAGTGTGCCCATTTGCTGGGGATTATAGACGCTCTGTGAACTATCTCAACAAAGGTATTGAAGTTCATCGTTGATATCGTGTCAATATCTTAATCTTAATCTGGGATTTTAAACAAAGCGTTTGTCTTCAATAGAGAAAACAGAGTCAACCAACAATACTGTCTCGAACAGGACCAGACTTTTTCTTTGCAGTCTCAAACACAGAATGTAGTCTCAAACTTAATATGCACAATGCAGCTTTGTGACCGAAATTATTGGAACCACAGAAGAAATAGGCTTCTGTACTAACTAGCCAAGCTACAATAAATACTAGCTGAAGCGGCAACATGAGGTCTCACTGCGTTAGAATACGTAAGGAAGCAATAATTAGACTTTCATTGGAACACTCGGTGAACATCAGCTGCGTCCTCAGTCATCTAGAGATGAAAAGGACTGCTACGGGGTGGGGAATATAGTTCCTTTATGAGACAATTCTGTTCCTTCAAGAGTTGCATGAAGCATGGAGTCTTGAGCAACACCTTAGGTCTTGGAATACCACACTACAATACAGGTTATATATATCTAAAAGTAACAAAGAAGATCTAATCCGTGACCGTGAGCACGAAAACCTCACGGCTTCCCGAAATCTTACTGGTCACGAATAAGATCCTCGTCTCAAACATTTTCTCGATGAAGTAAGCATAATTTTAACTGTGGTATGTCCTTACGTAAACCCACCTTCCTTAGGATCGTATGACTAACACTATGGCTTTTTTTTCAAAGACATTACAAAGTCGCGAACGTCCCATCCTGCTTGTACCATACAAAAATTGTCATCAGACATTTCGAATTCCTGACTTTTTATGTCCGCCTAAATGCAAATGGTCAACCAGTAATTTGGGGTTGCTGCCGAAATGACCAAAGACCCCTTCTATTCCTTGGTGGAAGGGAAATAAGGAATATTCTAGGGACAAAGATACCAAATTCAGAACCTTGAGAATATCAAATCGGCAGAACGAGAGGAGAATACTTCCAAGAATGTCCGTCTTTAGTTGGTTGGTACAGACGATGTCCATGGTTCACAATTTACAAGCTCAAGTATTTTGGGCAATTAAGAGAGAAAAGAACCACACTTTAATCAAATCCATTGAGGTGCTGAGGGGTTCAAATAACCAAAACAAAAAAAAAACACATCTGATGGAAAAAATGTCAATATTTTTGGAAGAAAGCAATTGAAAGTGGTCTAAAAGAAATTTAAGAACATTTTTTCCCTTATAGTCTGTCTATTCTTCACACTAGAAATATAACCAAAGTACTTTTCAGAATATTAGAACGCATCATTGGTCCTTTCGTCTATTTCGATTCATCGATTTCATATCGGATTTTTTTTTATTATTCCTCTGACCCTCTCCACTTTTACTATTCGACCCACTCTATCAAGCTTGGGACGTTCTCCTTCACTCGATCTCAAAGCATCCAGTTAAAAATGTCGAAAATTTCCTCCAATCGGCAACGCCACTTTCGCGCTAACTTTATCAGTAGTCGTGGCAAATATGTTTGTTCAATTCATCGTCCGCTCATTACAAATAGCCATAAAATAAATAACAGATATAACGCCGGCGCAAAGCAGGATGTTCAAAATTCCAAAACTCCTAAAACGTACCCACCAAGCGCTACCTGCTTGGCGTTCGCTGCAGTGAATGGTTGGTTGTTGTGCCACCTTATTGCGTTGTTGTACCGTCGCACAGGTCAATGAATGCATTGCAGCGTCTTCAGTGTCGCCCGCACATAAAACAAACAAACAAACAAACAAAAAAAAAAAAAAATAATAAAAATAAATGAGCAGGACAAATAAGCGAGTCTGGAGCAAACGGACAACGCACAGCCGAACCGTGAGCTCGTTCAAATCAACTCAGATGAAACCGTTTAATGGCTCATTTGCCGCAATGGAATTCTTGGAAGGACTTTTTGCAGCCTTTTAAGTTGCTGCCAAAGTGAATGTTTACCGCTCCACGCGTTCCATTCATTCGCTACAAATGTGTTGGAATGTTGTTGGTCTCTTTATGGAGGGATTAGTTATTTTCCAAGCGTGATAAATGGCAAAATGCACTTTGATTAAGAAGCGAATTTGTTTACCTTATATGATTGTGATGTTTGCCTTAGCATAAGCTATATTCCGGTCTTTAGATGAGTCTGAATTAGTGATTTAAGAAACCTTACAGATTCCTGTAATTCATCTCGTCTCTTCAGTTCGAACCAATTGCTTTCTATTTCCATGCGTTTCTAGGTGTATTTACGAAAACAGCACAACCAATGCATGACTTTTACTCTTTTAGACAACAAGCTTAGCTCAAACATTCTATAATTCTCGGATCTTAATCTTGAATGCAGAAGATAAGGCGAATCCCTTTTTATATTGACTTCCACCGATTCTCTATTAGCTTCTTTCTGAACCATCTCATGCTTCTGATGACGTGACTCAGTACAAAAAGTTGTAGCTGTGCAACCTTTGAGACGTCGTCAGCTAACTTTCGAGCGATAATTACGATTATTTAAAACTCCGTCTAAGCTATGGATTCACTGATTTTACCTAAGAATGGTTCAAAACCGATTCCCGCTATGAAATATTCCTGCAGAGCAATGGTCCATTAGAATGTGACCTTAAATCATTAATACTTTGTTTGTTGTGTCTAAAAGGTATCTAAAATTTTCATGGAGTGGTTTAAAAGTAGCTTCAAACAAACTCAGAGATTGGCGAGATAAGACTTTCTGGTTGAGACAGGTTCGCTTGCACAAAACAAGCAATAAACTTCACTAGCGCTGGGTCCACTTCGCATTCCAGAAGTGCATTAAGTGTTGACCGATTTGATTCTGCTTTCGTTCCCAAAACCTTACCTATCAGGGCCCCATCTGAAAACATATTCACAAAAGAAACTGCACATTCCTATAGAAGACTACAAAAGTATATGGAAATCGTATATGTATCGTTGCATGCTGTGGTTGTTGTTTTGTTTTCGCAGCGTCAGTATTCTGCCGAGTTGACAGTACTTAACCGAATAAGAAATGCGGATCCTTTCCGGTTATGTAGACCCGATTGTCATGGGACCCGACATGCTGTGGTCGTTTCTACTGACTCTAAGATTCTATTTCAAGGACAATAATAACTAATTCTTAAAAAATAAATGTGATGGTACTTCGTATACATCAGAATACAAAATCTGAGAATAATGTAAAAGAATAAAATCTTATTCCAAAATAATTTTCTCCTTAGATTTCAGAACTTTGAGGCAAACAGTTCTACAATTAACATAACTTAAAGAAATCAAGATGATCTAAACCGTGAGCGAGCTCCCACAGAACTCACAGATCCCCGAGATCTCACTGGCCGCGGGTTAGACAGTCTTCTTAAACATTTTCGCGAGAAGTAAGTATAATTTATAACTGTGAAATGTCCCGTAAGACCGAAAATGTGGTCTTCATTTCAAAGACGTTACAAAGTCGCGAGCTGCGCATCTTTCTTATACAATGCTAAGATTGTCAACAGACATTTCAAATTCCTGAATTTTTATCTTCCGTTTAAATGCAAAATGACCAACCACAATACGAGTACAAATGCGCTCTTTTACATTGCCCATAGGCCATTTAGACACCAAACCGCTTGAACTCTAACAATCGCGGATAATTTTACGAGCTCGTTAAAATTTTGAATTATGAAAAACAGTAGGATATTAAATGCATTTTATGTGTGTAATAATGAATGTAGTATGTGGCTTTGTATCCGTGCGCCAGGAAGAATTACGTGTAAAAATTGCCTAGCTGCATAATATTATACAATTAATAATCTTCAAAGGGTATTTTATTGCGATGACCTTTAACTACACGCATACCCTCGGATCCGCATATGAGACCCAATTGGTGGGCGTGAAATAATCGGTTCTCAAAAGTTACTTGATCACATCCGCACTCACTTGACGAGCGCCACACGATGCTGTGTGTGTTAACATCGCCGACTATAATGTTGCATTCTTTTATGGTTTCTTTGTCTCATTTTTACGATGTTGTTTTCGCTTGATGTGTCGGATCGGCAATTTTCACTGCACCCCATGTTGGTGAGTTTTATGACTTTTTGGTCTCCATAAATGCTGTGCTGGAATGCGCTTGTGCGGAATTTATGACCACCTCTCGAACATACTCACTTGTTGTTACCGTTGTTGTTGTCATTTGCGGCATCTTCAGTCATTCCATAAATGTAGTGTGCCATCCATGAGACTTTAAGCGAATTTAACCAGTTCTAGAAAGGCATTTCAAAGGGTTTCAAAATTGTTGATACAAAGCAGAGCTACTTAAACCGGATCTCACTTCTCAAGATTATTCTAAAATGTTTATTTTAAAAAGTGTTCGCATTCGCTTAATCCTAAATTAATACCGATCGTTCAACAATATCACGACGTCGAAATTGGTTCTAACGGTCTTTCTCAGTGTTTGGAATATTATACCCCGATAGATCTCAACTCTCTCTCATCTCTCTGTCTCCTTTGGACTGCAGAGAGGTTATTCGATTATTACGCCAAGAGTTATCCAGGTCATGATTACTTTAGGTTCCCAATTAAGTAAAAATATTGTTGAACGATCGCTCTTAAATTAGGCTTCAAGATATGTGAACACCAATTAGTGATATGAAGCTGCTTAAGATTTAGATTTTTTATCCATGCTGGATAAGGAAGCGAAGCAAATGGGTCTGGTAGTGAACGAGGGCAGGGTGAAATATCTCCTGTCATCAAACAAACAGTCGTCGCATTCGCGACTTGGCACTCACGTCACTGTTGACAGTCATAGCTTTGAAGTTGTAGATAATTTCGTCTATTTAAGAACCAGTATAAACACCATCAACAATGTCAGCCTCGAAATCCAAAGCAAAATAACTCTTGCGGACAGATTCTCTTGGGACTCAATAGGAAATTGAAAAGTAATGTTCTCTCTCTACGAACAAAAACAAAACTCTATAATTCACTCATTATTCCCATCCTGTTTTATGGAGCAGAGCAATGTACGATGACAACATTTGATAAGTCGACGATACGAATTTTCGAGACAAAAGTTCTGCTAAAGATGTATGGTCCTTTGCGCGTTGACCACGGCGAATATCGCGTTCGATGGAACGATGAGCTGTGTGAGATATATGACGACATTGACATGGTTCAGCGAATTCAAAGACAGCGGCTACGCTGGCTAGGTCATGTCGTATGTAAGAGGAAGGACCAGATGGAGAAGGATCTGGCTAAACTTGGTATCTCGAATTGTCACCAAATTACCAAAAGAAGAGATGACTGGAGCCTCTTCATGTAGAATATATGGATGCCTAAAAAGCAATGAGGCTAGGTTCGATAGTACCCCACTTTTTAAATCTTAACACTAACTCATCTTACATTCCGACCAAACATCTTGAGAGCTGCTAGTTTGAAAGCGGGGGTCGTCCATACTCTCTGTTAATGACGATATCATCGAAAAAAGTAAAGAAACCCTGTTTGATAATTCTCGTGTTGTTCACGGCGAAACAGCAGAGGATCTTATGATATCTAATTTTTCGCACACCAGTGAGTTTGCGATCTTCGAAGGCGCTTTTTAAAGCTGAAGCTTCCAGTAGAATTCACTCTCAAAAGTTGGAAATCTAGAAGATAACTCAGTTTCGATGATACAGGATCGAAATACTTATATAATATGTACATATGTATATAATATTTGCAATTGAATCTAGCGCTAAATCCAATGAAAACTGGCAAAATAACATAAAAAAAAGTATGAATTAATAATAATAAAAACGAAAAACAAAAAATCAAAACGGATTCCATCAAAAGTATGGTAAAAGCCCACAAAGCGATCTACATATAGTATATCAAATTGTATTGAGTCAAAATGTAGGTCACTCAATTGAACATACCAAAAACAATGGTATGTATCCATCAAAAGCGGAATTCCCGCAGGCCCCCCTCGGCGCAAAGTTACACACAACCGGGCAAATACCTCATCATCATTATTGGTAGCGGTACTTTTCATTGTTTCTACCCATATACATATATATACATACAAAGCAACATATATTATAAAGTTAAAAATGTAATAAGCGAGCTGAAGACAAACGAAAGAGTGAGGGGGGCGGGTACAAGGGCAAACTTCCATTTGAGCGCTGAAATAATGTGAAAGTTACAATTATTTAGTTATACGGTACTCCAACATTCGGTGGCGCAATCGAGCGCGAAGGAGGTGTGCAACGTGTGCAACCGCAAAGTTCCCATCATAAGCTGTGGCTGGTGAGAGAGTAGCAGCGGTCTTTCGCCTTTTTCTTATGGGTTTTTTGGCGGAATTCTTCACAGTTCGAGTGTTTGGCTGGCAATTCGTCTCACACAAACACACATATACTAGTACATATTGTATTTACAATTCGTACATTTCACTTTGTTCCATTTTCCGGTGAAAATGCCGCACGATAACCGTAATGAGCGAAAAGTAAAATGTAAACGTCGAAATAAAAGCAAATATTTCAAATATTTTCCAAACTCACTCGCCACTCTCATTCAATCAGTCCAACTCAGTACCTAACCGCTACATACCTACACATAAGTGACTAACTGACTGAACGCCTTGGCTGGCGTTTGCTGCGCGGCTTCAAGATTTAAATCTTAGCTTCGGCTCATAACTGGTTTGCTTTTCTTGTCTCTTTGTTTTGCCAAAGTTTTCGGTTTTTTTCGCTTGTTTATTTTGTCTTGCAGCGTGCTATTTTTGGACTGTTGTACCTTTACAAGTCACTACCGCGCCGCCTTTCATAACACGAAGTATTCTTCGCGTTTACTTTCTTTTATTGTGCTGTATTTCGCAATTTCTACGTTTGTAAGAATTAAGTAAATATAATTTCGACGTTTTTGGCTACTTACCACTTTTGAATTATTTTGCCTATAGGCTGTTCCAATGTGTACCGTTTGAGGAGCTGTAACAGAGAAGTTAGTTAGGAAATTAATTATAGAATAATTATATCGATCTTATGAAGTGGAAAATAAGGTATTATTTTTAGAAATGTGTGCCAAGTTACTATATAAAGCAAATACTTCGAGGAAAAGAATAAGAAAGTGAAAATTATGGAACTCCTTACAAAACCAAGCATAACGAACGATAGAATGTTCAATTATTTCACGTTTACAATCAAGAGTTTCTTTATTGAAGTTTCACAGCGTAAATATTGACGGAGAAATTGTAAGATGACGCTATCGCTTGCCTTCCTAAGCCCCTATCATAAAGTTAGAACAAAAATGAAAACTGAGTGTTTCTTTACCTAAGAAGCAAGCGTGGATCGTGAGATAAAGCTTCCCCTATCGTTCGGTTAAGAACCATACTCAAAATTTTAACATCGACTTACGGTATAGCTTTCCATAATGATTTTTTAAAGTTCCAGTTCTCCAGTTGGTGAATTTCATTGGAGCTTTATTCACCCAAGTAATATGGGATCAAACAATTATGTCTGATCGCTCCAGATAATACGACCAAGAACAACCAAGGTGTTTTTGCCTCAAGCGAAATCTTCATTTTTTTAGCGCAGACATCGCTTACGCGGTTATATCCGAGATTATCACAGCGCTAGTCGTTTTTCCTTTTCGCTGTTAGGAGCCAATTGGAGATTCCAAATGTAGCTATGTCCTTCTCCACCTGATCTTTCCAATGGACCTGCTTCTCTGCCTCTCAGAGTGGGTAATGCGTGGAATACTCTCAGAGCTGGAATGTTTTCATCCAATTGGACAATATGAGTTTGCCAGCGGAGCCGCTGTGTTTCGCTGAACTATGTGAATGTCGTCGTATGTGTCGTCTCATCGTTCCAAAGAATCGGATATTCTTTCTGTCGAGCACTCCTTACACCGATTCATGAGATGATGTCATTGTCCATGCCTCTGCACGAGCAGGACGAGAATAATGAGTGACTATCTTTGTGCGGCGAGAGAGAACTTTACTTTTCAATTGCCTACTCAGTCCCAAAGAACAACTGTTAGCAAGAGTTCGGAGAGGTCCTTCCCGGTACTGACGGGAAACAAAAAAGCTTCTGAGATTGCAATATTGCTGGCTATTGAACCAGTACACAAAATATGAAACGCGAAAAAACGATAGAATCAGGGTGAAATGGAATGTCTAAGGACAAGGGCAAGGGCAGCGAAGTAAAAGCATGCATACTTTTTGCTCACACGGTCTTCAAACGACTACGAGACGGTTGCTAACCTAGCGACAGGTCACAACTCACTGACATTACATGCGCATCGAAAGGGTCGAATCGGTAACGATGAGACATGCAGAAAATACTAAGAAGTAGACATGAGAATCAATGAAACATCTCCTCTGTTGTCGTACAACCTAACATAACTTAACTCAGATTGAATAACTTTTGATTATTTTGGTGGCGAACTAACATTGGATCGAATCCAAATCGAATGTTTGCTCAACGAACTTTAAGTTCCATAAGCTATTTCCAGTAGTAAGTCTCATTTTTGGTAACACTTTGAAAATTCAACTCTTAATTGCTTTCGCTAGAGAAGAATGTTAAATTATCGTTAGTCCCTCAAGAATTTAATGCTTCAAAATTAAATTTAAGGCAATTTATGGAGTTTAGTTAAAGGTAAAGGTGATGAATTTGTCGAAAGAAGATGAAAATTGAATTGGTTTAACATGAGTGTGAAGATACATTGATACATTCTCGTCCAGATTTCACTACATAAGGTGGAAAAGAACCTCAAAAGGCTCACAAATCGAGTTTCATGGCTAACACATAAGGTAAAATAACAATATTGTCATAATAGCAGACATATACCTAACAAAAGCTTATTTTGCTCTTTACATTCCGATTTCACCCTAAGAAATGTCATGTTTCAAGCTATTGGAGGATGCCAAGCAATCAACAGAGTCTTGGACTTCTCTTTCCACAGATCCAGTCATCTTAGTAATGATCCAATTCAGCGAGTATCAGCTTTGAAGCTCGACTCCCACATCCAATGAATGTAATATGAATAAAATCTAAACATAGATACTTCGAGCCAACCTGAAAGTATGGAACGGTGAGAGTCTGCCATCGTCTATGTGAATCGAAGAATTGAAAGAGGCAAAAAAAAAGTTTTTTTCTAATTAAGAGCGTGTCTCTTAATATAATATAGTCAAGTATATTTTTGACACGAAAAAGTTTCTGGCAGTCTTTTAGTCATTTAAATACTGCAATATTTAACAGATCCCTCCATTTGCCATGAAAAAGTATTAGAAGCTCGGTGTTAAAAAGTTTATCTGCCTTCCTAATAAATCTCTCTCTCCTGAGTCTAGGGAATATTCTTTCTAAAGTTTTTTTTCAAAAGTTATTTACATTGTTTCATGCCTGTCTGCACTTTTTCATATACCTACACCGACAAGTACATGGGGATAGCGAGTGTCAAGTAACTTTTATGACAGGCTTACATTAGCACATTAATGGTAAGCGCCCTCCCACCAACTCAAATTTTATACTTTTCAACAATGGAATAGGTTCACAGCTTTTTTTTCGCAGCAAACTTTACATGTGAGTACGCAACATCCATATGTGATTTGTATATTTCTACATAGTACATATATATTTATTCATATATCCTTAAACCCTTTTCACCAAGTGGGCATACCACGGAAATTTAATATTTTTATGAGCCTAAAAATCGCTATTAATATTTATATCAACACATATGCCGTTAATTAAGAGCGTAAGTGTGAAGTAGCAACCATTACTTTTCTAATTACTTTCCGCCCTTCATCAACTGTCTACATATAACTTTTCTTTAAGCGTCTTCCCTGCAGTAATCACATGTGGCTGCATCACGTGGGTAAATGAAGGCTTTACATCAACACAAAAGGCTTGGGGCATAGTGACTTTTTCTTACTAGAGTCTACCATAATGTGTATAAGATAAAAATTAGTCTAATTAATGCCGCACTCGTCGCTAAATGGACTCAAAAAGTATCGAATAACTTCGGTCGACAGTAATGGAACGGAAGTTTACACAAAGTTGATATTTTTGTTACCGAAAGCATAAGATGACAAAATAAATTTTAATTGTGTTAAAAATGTCCCTTTAGTAACTATATCATGTGTTGTGCTTCAGGAGCATAATAAAATATTTTTGGTATGCAATTTTGTCGACTTCACAGCCGACTTTCAGTACTATTATTACTATGAGGTAGCAAAATGTCTAAAAATTTCCACTGACTGTACATCAGTTAGACTTGAGTTTATTTGGTATTTCAATATTGTAGATAAAGAATCGTCTTCATCACTCTTTGCTCGATATTTTGCTTTCATGAGCGCTTCCCATCCATGATAAGCCCCAAATACGTCACTCTGTCCACTTGTTGAAGAATAGAACGTGCCAGCGTGGGCGAGTAACATCAGTGATTTTGAAACAAATGATATTTTTATTTGCAGTATATCTTGACATCACACAGGAGCTTTCGATTCCACAATTTCTCCTAGCCATCTCAATAAATATGGAAAACTTTCAAGGGTTGGTTTTTCAACGAAAAAGTACATGGGAAGTTTTAAAAGAGCCTGTCGATTGCTAATCGATGTTAAAAATGCTATTAAGAAATAAAAGAAATTGACCGAGAATTTAACATTGTCCTGTAGTAATCGTATTTGATTTCTATATACGTTGTAAATAGCGATGAAGCGATTTATTTTTTAACTACTTGTTGTCTATGGTTAATTAGTCACGCTCACGCTCTGCAATCCTTTTGTCAATTTTCTGAACACCAGGTTTAAAGGTAGGTGCCTTTAACCCTTACAATGTTACTAACCTTTTTAGTATTTCCACCATCAACATCACCCAAAGTATTATATATTTGTGATATACTAATGAACCAAAGACTGATATGTTTCTCTAGGCTTCACTGCTTGAAACAATCATCGAAGGAACTGAAGGGTCTTCAGCAGCTTAAGGGAATTATGTTGCTACTGCAAACATTTCGAGCTGAAAGACTGAATTGTAGTCATTTATGGTAAATTGTCGTCGAAGCTGAGTTGATTTATCTAAATCCGCCTGTATACAAAGCGAATTTTGGAAATAAGGCATTCCTTATTTTCGAAACCAACATTGCAATCTCCGAAAATATCGTTCAGATCGGACCACTAAACCATATAGCTTAGATCTCTTTATAGTACTGCTTTGAAGCAGCCAAAATAAAATTTTTTTCTGTTTTGACCACTAAAATTTTTTTATCTCGGTCCTGTCCACTGGGAAGACATCAATGGGGTGATTACCGTGGTTGATCTTTTGGAAAGCAAAATCACCTCAGCCAGAAATCCGACCTGTCAAGTAAATGTTTTTTTAACAACAATTGTCTGGCTTGGTGGGGAATTTCGAATCTTTATATACATTTTTGGATTAAGAACTTTCCTAATAAGACTCGTGCTTGTTGCAGTCTATTCAAAGCTAAGCCTCTACCTACTAGCTGTTAGAAGTTGCTTTTAAACTGACTCTGAATTTTCTTAATTTTCAAAGTCGATAAGATTCTGGATCCTTTTTGGATGTTTATCGAAATCAAATTTGTCTTCGTACCTAAATCACTGATTAAAGATAGATGACTGGATCTTGTAGCTTTTTAAACTGAATTCAAAATAAAGCCTGAAACTATAAATTATTCAAAGTCGATTTAAACAGGTTCGAGAAATTAAAGTTGTTCATAAATATTTTGTGCCCTAGATCTTAGTTAATACTTAAAAATTAATTATGACAAAATTAATGAAAGCTAACAGATTTTAATCTATACTTACTAGAAAATTACCGCACTAATGGACCGCCGCTAAAAATTCAGCAAAATTACAGAAAAGAAACGCAATTACAAATAGAAAACCGTCAAAAAGCCAAAACAACGCAGGAATGACTTTGACGGCGCTAAAAAAGACGTTGAACCCGATATTACGCATGATAAATAGAAGATATAAAAGTAGGGTAAGAACAAGAGCGGCGCCACAGAAGATCGAGCCTCCACAACTCAGCGCGAGCTAGGCTACCGTAAGCGTTGTGCGCAATTTGTGGGTCAACAAGTACTAGAATAGCTGCTAGGTTCGCGAGTAGAACAACAACATATGTACATAGCAAACAGCTATAGCTTGATATAAATATATACAAGCGACCTCAAGTTTCTCAATTTCTTACAAATAAAGTTCATACACCTCAATTCGAGGTGGGGAGAGGAGGGGAGGTGGGTTTGTGTGCGTGACGACGAAGAAGACACGTGGAACGTAAAATGGTCAACGCCACCAGCAAAGTGTCAGTAACAATGGGAACGCTACAATTACAACGCGACATGCGCGACATGCGCAACAACAACAAGGAATTTACCTTTTTTGACAAGAACAACAACACTTTTGGGGTTTCTGTCATTGTTATTGCCACAATTGTATTTTTTTACAACAAACATTTTTTTACAACAACAATAACTAATAACAATTGTATTTTTTACATTTTTTACAACAACAAAAACATTTTTATTTACAACAACAATAACAAACAACAAATGTGTTTTTTTTACAATAACAAGTTTTTGACAACGACAAAGACATTTTTATTTATGTACAACAACCAAAGAATTTCTTGCAACAACAATTTTTTTGGCAAGAATAAAACTTTTGTACTTACAACAACAAAGTTTTTTTTTGCAACAACAACAACAAAGTTTTGTTTTGCAACAACAACAACAATTGTAACTTTTTTCACAACAACAGTGAATCGTATTGAAGGTTAATAATTCACAAAAAAATGTGACAACCAAAAACTACTTGCATGTGTCTGTATGTGTGTATGTATGTATGGATATATGTACATATGTATGTATGTAATGGGGATAAAAATAAAAGTGCAGAGGTGTAATAAAACTAAGCATATAAATTTCAGCTTTTTGAAGTAGTTGATATGTTCCACATGTGTATGTATGTGTGTGTAAGTGTGACTTAATTCGAACTCGTAAATTGTGGCTTACCAACGTGACTTAGACCACGTAGTCCACTCCAAAGGTAGTTAAACGCAAGTACACRCTTACATAGACCCACACACACACATACTTATATCCAAAGACTTATTTCTATACATTTATCCGCCCTACCGTCCTTTCGGCCGCCCCAGCGTCACCAAATACGCGGTTTACCGCTGCTGTTTACGCCGCTGAAGTCGCCGTCGCCGCCTCGATTGTTGGTCTAAGCAGGGCGCTGTGCTTTGCGGTTAACGACCAGGCCACGTGTGAGCCAAATTTGGCCAACAGTAACAGCATTAGAAACCGGAAACTATCGATGTGAAACTGTGCATACATATATATAATGTAATGTAGTACACTGTCGGGAGGCGGCGAGTGATGAAAGAAAGAAGTCGCATTTTAATGACTTTCACACTTTGGGCCAACCCACTGTGCAAATTATAATTCCGAAATGCAATGCAAGGTGCTAAGACCCATCGAATGAAAGCTGGTGTTGTGTAAAAGAAAAGACGAATCTACCGAATGTGTATGTACAGTTATAAATTGGTTATACTGCAATTAATACATACGGAACGAAATTAATTTGAAAATGAAAATTAGTAATAATTGTTAATGCCACACAGTTGAAGCTTCTCAACACAGCGCTGTGTTACTTTTAATTAGAGGAAGTTTAAAAAGTGTTCGTGTGTAGGCCTATCGGCCTACGACGTGGCGATAATTATTAAATAAAAATTTTTTGTATACGATAATGGAAATTTTGTAATGTTAAACAGCTCAAATCCAATTTAGGTATATGAGCTTTAAAGCCGTTTTTTTCATGGTTATTTTTTTTATTATAACAAATTTCGTGTATTTAACTCTCCAAATAGTGGTGCTTTGGGGTAATGTGGTCTGAAGCTCAATCAATTTTGGCCATGCTTATGAAAACGGAACGTGACGTGGAGCATATTCTTGTAGAACTCCCAGGTGAATGGTAGTGAAAGCATAACCCCAGGAGACGGTGAACACGATTCCTCAATCGATGACAACGGAACGGACGTACCATTGCCCAACTATGAAGAAGTTCGATTAGCAGCCGATGCATATCCGACCGAGCTAGTCAAATACGGTGACGAAGAGTTGATAACGACCAAGCATCAGCTGCTTTGTTGAATATGGACTGACGAAAGCATGCCCGACGATTAGAATTTAAGTCTGCTCTGCCCATTCCACAAAAAGGGAGATGCCACAATCTGCGTCAACTGCCATGGGATAAGCCTCCTCTCTTGCCAACAAATGCTACTTTGGGTTTGAATTGAGAAACAGGACTTTCAATCTCAATAAATAAAAAATTCACTCTATAAGTCTCTCAATATTCTAGTCCTATTATAAGGCGCAGAACCGTGGACGATGACGACCCGAAATGAGCAAGCACTTGAAACTGTTCATCGGAAGATCTTTGGAGCCGTCTTTTGAGCGATGAGTAGCGAAGTTGATGCAACCACGAACTATTTAAGCACGGCATGGATATAGTGGACATAGTAAAGCGCTTCAAATTCAACGAATGTGCTGGTAAGGTCAAGTCACTCGCATGAAAATGATGCTTCAGCGAAAAGCTACCTCGCCCCATGGTTGGACAAAGGAAGCACGAGCGGTTACGCAAATGATGAAAGGACCAAGTGCATGGCGACCTGTCTGCAATTGAAATGTGCAACTGGCGTGACAAAGGAGAAAGGCACGGGCGAAGTTTAGTGTACTCGATCTAGACCGACTCACTGTTGTAATGGCAAAGAAGACGAAGTCTGATGAGAGCGAATTCTGTCATGTCTTATATGACATAACACAGGGAGTATATTTCTTAGAAGATCGTGGGTTCAAATCCGACATGGTTTTCAAAGAAATCTTTATTATCCGAAGCACAACAACGCTTAATTAAGACTTTTTATAAGCCCCGGCTGAGATGGTTTTTGGTTTTTTATTCGGTTCCGTCTCAATTTTGGAGCACCATTTGTTACATTGTTGAATCGTTTCGACGTCCACTTCGTAATTCCACGTATCGTCAACAGTAACGATGTCTGTAATGAGTGTATGGTTCTCAATTACTTTGTCAAGCATCTCTTGGTAACCTCTGCAGGACGTCGTTTTTGCAAAAGAATCTGCTGTTTTAGTATCAGTCTAGTATTGACTCGCTTCATACCCAAAATTTTAACCCAAATGTATTGAGTCGATCTTTAAGAGTTTTTGAGATCCTCTGCTATTACTCTGATGCCAATACGACAATTTTCCAGGTCTGCTTCCTTAACTTTTTCGATGTCAACGCCATTAACAGAGTCCTCTGGCGGTATGTGAGACAAGATGACTTCACAGTCATCACTGTATGATTTGTGCCACTCAAACCCCTTGGGTTCGTGATAATTTAGGCTCTTTTGCAACATTTTTAATAATTGAAAAAAAGAAATTTTAACAAAAATTCTCCAAATATCGTACGATACAGCAAACCCAACTTTGAATAGAAGGAGAAGCACGATCCTATTTATCGAAAAATAGTCGAAACGACAATTTAAATGAAGTTTGTTTTGAATATCGGACTAAAGTAGAAGTCAATTTAAAATTCCAGTGAACATCCAAAATGGGTTCTTACTGACAAAGAGTCAATAAAAGTAGTTTTGGATGACCCTAAAGTGAAGTTGTTGGAGATAACAAGCACTGTAAAGATATCAAATGAATGTGTACATCATATCATTCCCGAATACTTGGATATGAGAAAGCTCCTTGCAGAGTGGATGCTGCGCGAGCTCACTTTTGACAAAAAACCACGACGAGTTAACGATTCGAAGCAGTGTTTGGAGATGTTCAAGCGTAATAAACCCGAGTTTTTGAGTCGCTATATAGCAATGGATGAAATATGGCTCCATCCATTCATCCTGAACTTCAATCGACAGTTATCCATGTGTAGTGCACCCGGTGAACCCGCTGGTAAGATTATGGCTTGATTGACTATCTTGAAAAAGGAAGAACCCAACCAACCAAAGCAACAGGTCTGTTAGCGTTAGTGGATCGTTTAAAGGGCGAAATCGCTGAAAAGCGACCACAAGAAAAAAAAGTTCTGTTTCACTAAGACAATGTACAGTGTCCCAATTCAACGATGGCGAAATCCAAAATCCAAAAATTGGACTTCGAATTGCTTCCGTATCCACCGTATACTCTAGATCTGGTCCTTAGCGACGAATTAGAATGTTCCCTGGGAAGAGATCTTTATCGAATGAGAGGTTATCGCCAAAACTGAGGCCAATCTTGAAGCAAAGGACAAGTCGTACTATAAAACTGATATCGAAAAGTTGGAGGGAATGAATAAGAAATTTCGCCAAACAAATTTGTTTTACTACATATTGTAGGCTGGGCATTGTAGGCCAAAATTATAATAAAACCACAATGAGTTCAATGATTTCAAAATGTTGTCCAGCCGTTTTTGTTCTGTGTATTTCACATTATATTTATTAAGCAATAAAAAAATAAATAAAATTCAAACGAAAACAAGCGCTTTCATTTCGAAAATAACGCAACTTATCGTAACTTGGCAGCAAAGCTCAATTGTAAACACGTATTGGACTTCTTGGAAATCACATTTTGAGCGAAACGTATTTTTCAATTTTCCACAGAATTGATTGCAAAAAAGTATTATTTATTATTTAAACCGACATGCCTGTTGTTGTTGTTGATAAAAATAATGTCGCTTTTGGTGGAAGTTTCGTCGAAAGCTTCAATAAATTATGCGGCCACCATAAAGCATTCGCTTGTGCACATATTCATACATACATACATATGTACATACCGACATTTGTATGCCGGGAATTCCCGAGTTGATTGGCATGCAAAGTAGTAAACAAGTTGTAGCAAAAACAACAATGCGAGAGGTTAGTTTTATGTCGACTCTCTGCACTCTGTGGCCGCTATGCAAATGCAGTGATGAATATGGTTTATGTGTGTCTGTGTATGTTTGCGATTGCTTTATAAATAGAAATGTATTTTAGTTTTAGCAGAAATGTTGATATTTGAAATGCGATTTTAATAAGTGAAAATCCAACTAATGAAAAATAGAAATTTTTCAACATAAAATATTAATAAAAAAATAAAAATTAATAAAATTTTGATTTAAAGGTTTTAACGCCAATCGAGCATATATGGGAGTTCAAAACCACGAAAACAACTCAATTCTTGTAGGACACGTTTTGGGAAAAATTCCATGGAATTAGAATTATTGTTTTAAATCAGCTGGCAACACTATAATAATTATATAGCATCTTTCAAGCCACCTATCGGTTAAATCACCGGTTACCCACCCAAAAACTTGTCATATATGTAACCCTTTTAACACAAAGAACTTATGAGCCACCTATTGGTTAAATCACCGGTTACCCACCCAACAGCGCTACCAAAAACTTGTCATACGTTCTTTATTTTACATAGCCATCAAGATTCATTCTTTTTATCTCTCAAAGTTCTCTCAGAGAATACTGATAGCTCATAAAGCCATAGATATGGGTCAGGATTTACTGTGCAGTTGTCACGCCATACGTAGTCATACCGGTCTTTAGTAATGCCAGATTAAGGCACATGTTAATTTGTGCTTAGTTATTCGTCCTACAGAATGTCAACGTTTTTTGCGCCTGAATATTTAATTTTGATTCATCTCATTGATCTTCAAAGCTTCTATATATACAAAAAGTTCGAGATAAGGCTGAACAGAAGTAGTTAGAAAATGTGTTTCAATGTCTTTAACTTTCCTACTTCCCTGCACTTCGTTTTTTGCTTATGTATGTCCATCCGGCGGCTCGCATGTGATGCTAATATGTTGTGACTTCGAACTCAGTCGTTTCTGGCAGCCACCACTGCCTCTCTGCTTCTAAGGACATTCTCTGACTTGATGTGATTACTGGCTTTCAACGTACATATGTATGTACTGATCTTCTTTATGTTGTTCCCTGCGTTGTAAGCTATCTCAGCCACTTCTCTGACCGCAAATACTTCCGATAGGAAGATACTGCAGTATTCAGAAAGTTTTAAAAATTGCCTGAGATCCAATTCCATGCAATAGATTCTGGCAATTTTATATTTTCAATGAAATCACGGCTTTGGAATGGTGGAAAATATTATGAAAGTATTTTGGGGAGCCTACTCCATAGCGAACACAAGTATTTGAGTGACACAAAGTCACATCCGTGAAGGTCGTAAAGTCATTAAAAACTTACTTCAAGGGAGACGTCAATCAACTTCTGTGAAAGTCCCAAAGTCCCAAAAGTTAAAGAATCAGTGCTTGAAAATCGCCATGGTTCAAGCAGAGTAAAAACAGAAGATATTCAGATCTCTTTTGTATCGACTGAACAAATTTTGGTTAATGTTTTCAGTATGAATCATGTATCTTCACTAAAATAGAGTTACTAAGCTAAAATTTAGACCGCAGATAGATAAGTAATGCAGTAGTATAACGACTTAGCTAAAAAGCTTGCATTTTGCTACGAAACATAAATATAAACAAATTTATCCACAAATTGACTGAATTTCACCCGCTTTGCCTCTCAGTCTCCTTCCTTTTGAATTTTCTGCATTTATCAATTGGAATTTCACTCGTTGCACACACACTGCAACACCAACAGAACAACAATAACAATAGCATTTAGCTGGCATGCACAGCAGAGGCGTTGGCGTGACCAGCGGGCAACCATTCACTTCGGCTAAGCGGTGATGCGCGGATGAAGCGGGTGGATGGCGATGCGAGTACGGATCGATGCCATTCATGAAAACGATGGCGAACACTACAAACAACAATAATGTGCACAAGCCGTTTAAATGAAAGCAAAGCCACCATTCAATGAGTGTACGTGCCCCGCTTTAAGTGATCGCTTGATGGTGGCGGTGAGGGCGCTGGTGGATTTGGGCGTGGGTGCATGGTGGGGTGCGAGTGCTTTGCAATCGGCAGTATTGTCTGCTGAAAGCTATTGTTATTTTTATTACTACTGCTGATCGCGAGACATATGTATGTACAGACATATACATACATATACATACACATATGAGTAAATCGGTTTATTGTAGGGAAGTGCAAAAATTCCGCTCACGTTCCAACATTCCTACACTCCATCGTCGATCGGTGATTATCGCATTTTTACAAATTTTCATAGTCACTGTTATTGTAGTGTTTTTTGTATATAAGTCGATATATGTATATTAATGACTAATTAGTCTTTTTGTTGTTAGTAAATTGCTAAAAATATT